>NW_020447273.1:0-163590 GCF_003343035.1 Apteryx rowi | reverse complement strand
ATCCTGTGCAATGTGCTCTAGGTGACCCTGCTTGAGCAGGGGGGTTGGACTAGATGATCTCCAGAGGTCCCTTCCAACCTCAACCATCCTGTGATCCTGTGATTAGACCTGGAATGAGAAGTCTGGGGAGTGCAGGTTGGTGCTGGATTGGGATGAAGTACCAAGATTCAGATGGAGAGGACTTGAATCTAGACTGTTCCTTATTTTGTATTTTTGTAATTTGTATTTTGTATCCCCCGATGATGGATGAAGTTTTTAGTAAGTTTTGTATCTGCTTTTCAGTGGTTTTATCTAAATCATGTTTCCCTAGCTTGCTGAGGATATCATCCCCTTGAAAAGGTTTTCCACTGCGTGACAATGTCTTCTCTTTTCCACTGGATTCCAGTCTCTTTGCACATAGATGCCTACTCCTGGGATGAATTAAGGCTCTGTAATGAAGGATGCTGGTTTTCTGAAGGATCCCTGCTTCATTTGTAGCAAAAGTTGAAAGATGTGTGGTAAATGGAAAAGTAAATTGAGGAAATGGAATAATAATGGTCTCATGGCTTTGAATTCTAAATGTACTTCTGCCAAAAATATTCTCAATATGCTGCAAGACAGGTCATTCAGCTAAACTTCTCGCAGGTATTTGCTGGTTGKGTTTATAAATCTGATGTCTGAACTGGGATCCTGCTGTTTGATTTGCAGTACTCACAAGTACAGCCAAGTACTCACAACTCAGAATGCAAGATGTCTATTATTTAAAGGATTCGAAGATTTTGAAATATGGCTTTGTTCCAAGCCAGAATATATTCCTCAGATTTGAAAATTGCTGGTAGGCCAAGTTTTGTTAAACAAGCAAATTCAGGTTGTTAAAACAGAGTAATGCATTTTTAGATTACATTACATTTAGACAGCATACAATGAGTCTATCGACTTTTTGAAAGCTTGAAGCACCATAAAAAAATCAAACCTCAAATCAGGCATTTTGACATTCTCAAAATTCATTCCTCCCCTCAAGATAAAATTTCAGTGAGTACTGAAATAGAACCATACTTGCAAAAAGCTTGGTTTCAAGAGAAGTGTCTGTTCTAAGACATATGATTTCATTTGTGTTTCCCTCACCATTACTGTTCACAGGAGTGCGGGGACTTGAACACAGTGCTTTATAGTGCTGATGTTCAGAAAAACTAGGCTCCTGGAGTCTCACACTGGCCACTGTAATTAATGCTTATTTTTCACCTTAATGCCTCTGTGCCTTGGTTCTGAAAGATTAGGATAATAGACTCTCAGGAGCTTTGCAGGAATATTCAAAGTCAACAGTAACAAGTGTAATGGAATAGGCTATGAAGAAATTAATATTTCCATCTTTTTAGAATGGTTTGAATGTTGTGCAGTAAATAAGACCTGGGGCCATATTTCACACAGCATAAAAAAACAAGTAGCTCATCAGTAATTATGCATCATTTATTCTTTATTCTGGGCCCTGATGAGGCTGATGTAGCATGGACAAAGATGTATCTGATCATGCAATTAAAGAGTAACATAATAATGTTAGAGAATATTGGACTGAAGCTGTCTAGAATTAATTGCTTAGCATAACTTGCTTAGCATTAGTAGCTAAATTTGCTGAAGCCTTAGGCCTCAGGCTGGTAACTTTTACTTAGATAAGTAAAAGGGGGCCCCAGAGCCGGTTCAAGCTGGAGGGATAAAGAAGTTACATGGACAGCAGGAGTAGCCAACCTTGAAGATAAGAAGCAGCCTGCCTAGAGACAATGAAGGGGCCCAAGGAAGAAGGGGAAGAACCCAGACCTAACTGTTACTATTGGTCCAAACTGTCGCTTAAGGGGTGGGGAATTTAGATAGTAAGGGTATAATTGCCCAGGGATTTCTTTGTTCGGGGTCCCTCTTTGGAGGCACCCAGCTCGAGCTGTAATTACCGCACGTGTATCATTAAATTTTATTTCTCTCCAATCTGACTTCGAACTTCTGCCTCAGCAGGAACCTAGGGTCGAACCCTGTTATGGAGGCCGGCAAGCCTGATTTTCCATAACAATATATTAACACCAAGGACCTGACCTGAGATTTCACAAGCAACAAAATTCTGAAACTTGCTAACTTTGATCCGTAAGAGTTTGTAAATTAGGAGGGATTGCAAAATATAAAGCTTAATATTGTTGCCATGATAGTAATTAAACGAAATTATTTCAGTTGAGTTCGTGTTGTTACAGACTCCTCTGTGCTTAGAGTAAATTTAAAGGAATAGCTATGTTTAAATGTACATGAATAATATTGGGAGACAACAGTCTATACTTATTTATAATTTACTATATTTTTAATGCAAATTGTTCAGAATAATAAATGAAACTTGTTGAAAATACGTTCTGCTAATGATTCCAGTGCCAGCAGCTTCCAGGAGAAGTCTTCGCTGTCTGCAAACCCATGGCTCCGAATTCGAGATCCAGCAGCAGACTCTGGAATTCTGCAGCGGTTTTAGAATTTCTGATGTGCTGTAACATCCTAAGTGGTCTGTTTATGTAACATTGGAAGGAAATCCTGAATCCTAATTATTATGAGTTCCCTATAAAGAGTTTCACCAGCCTTTTAAGTTGTAAATTGTGAGAAGAGAGCTACTGAAGAACTGCTAAGAACATGCAGGAACTATTACACGCAAAGCAAGATACTTAGGAGAAAAGCATCTCTCCCTTCCTAATGATAAGAAAGAAATTGTTTTGGGTGACATTTCAATGCCATCCAAAGCTATAAGAGAGAGACAGACACCTCTCTTTTCCACTTTCCCRTTGCTTTCTGTAACAATAAAAGGTTCAGTCTGAGCCTTACAAAGGGTTTACGAATACGCTGATTAGAAAATGGTTTTACAAGCACACTAAAGATTTTGAAAACTTTTAGGAAAAGATACATACATACATCTTTCAAAAAATACATTTTTGGCACTACAAAAACTTTATTATTATTATCATAACTGTTACCTTTATTATTAATACAATACTCACTATTCTCAATATTTATTACATGAAAACCTGCTTCAGTACAGAATATTTATACCCATTTGAGAATTGGCTGGCTATAAGGCATTATTTATGCAACTGACCTTCAAAGGAAGATAAACAGCACTCTCCTCTTCTGAATTTTAAAGAACTGTTTGTATGTCTTTGGGGACTGTTTATGCGAAAGAATCATTTAAGAATTGTGAAAATTTAAACATTGCATTTGGAATGACTTATTTATAAAAGCTGGCATGTTTGGATTAACTTGAAACAGAATCTGAGCTTCTGTTAAAAGCTAATTCAACCAAAGAAAAATCTGAGAAAAGGGAGCAAATACAAGAAAGACTTGAAATTTGAAGGATCTTTTTTTTGAGTTAACTGCCACAAGACATGTGTGTCCCATTGCATATACGTGAACTGAAGAAACTGCCAGAACTGCTTGTGCAACTGCTAAGTCAACAGAGAATGGCAGTAGCTAATATGCAAAATCAGGTAAGTCCTAAAGAAGTGTTCTGCCTCTTGTGAATTTAGGGAAGGAGGAAGGTAAAAATACCTTTAGATGAAGCTAGGAAAGCAAACACTCTTCTTATATTTCACCTTCCATTACATTGCTATCTGAGCGTGCTCCCCTGACCTTTTCAAGCAAACAAATAGCAGCAACAAGAAGACGAAGAACAAAGCTGCCTGGCAGCATCATGAAATGCTATCTGCTGATATAGTGCTTCTTCTGTAATATAATGGTATCACCTTAGTACCATCATCGTGGCATGAAGACCTGGAGAAAAACTGCAGGAATCCCACCAATGATTATATTTAACTGTTTCTTCTAATGATACAATGAAACATTAAAGTGTCATTTTATTTTAAATAGCAGCAGACTTTCCTGTTGAAAAACAAGAGAACTTAGGCTGTAAACTTCTGTAAAGAGGCTTACAGTAGATTCAGTTTGCTGACTCCAAGAAGTTCCTCAGATGACTAAATAACTAAGTTTAAATACTTCCTTTGACTTTATGTGTCTTATTTATGATCGTTCTATCTGGGTTTAATAAACTTTTTGACTGAACATAATAGAGGAGAGAAACTCACCGACACTAAAAGGAATTCTCTTGACTGTCTACAAACTGTGCTGTTAAACCTTAAAATAGAAGCTAGGCCTTAATTTGAATAAAATATACTCTAACTGACTTAGAGGAGAAAAACAGCCCCTCAGAGGCCACATCACTTTCCAAAGTGTAATTTGTAGTGTAGAGAGGAAGCCAGCAACAGATGTATTGCCTCATTTATAATCATTAATAATAAAAGAACTATAGCTGATACATCTGATTGGTTTGCATATTTTTCACTTGTGGTATCCCTTCAGATATGGCAAAGAAGTCATATAACTAAAATAGTGAGCCACACTCCTGAGGGGGTTTTGAGGACAATAGTACTTAAGATTCAGTCTGATCCTTTTTGTGTCTCTAAACTGTACAGTGAGGTAATTTCTTTGGTATAGCACAAGCTTCAAACAACTCTTTCTGCTCCAGTGGGTTCTTTCAGCGTGATGTTGTCCATGTACCCAGGGGCTAGCAGAAGTGCTCAGAGTGGATCCACTTGCAATTTGCTTTATACAATGAGCATTGCAACAGATTTAGCTCCGCTGGGTTCTGTGGTGAAAACTGCAGGGCTTTCTGACAAGTGTTTCAAAGTTGTCTCTGCTATGTCCAGCACTAATTGGTTTCTGGCACTTTGGAGGACATTTGAATTCAACTATCCACCTTGTAGGTTTGTCTGGGAGAATACTCCCGAGTGCTGTGTGGTCTAATAAACCCCCTAATTAGCCTCTCTAAAAGTACTTTCCCATGTGTCCAAGCTGGACATAGTGTTGTCTGTGCAAGCAGAAAGTGTAAGCAGAAAGTGTCAGGCTGATTTAAAATATTTTTTTCTCAATATAGAGAGTACCTCAGCACTCGCTTTTGCTGCACAGCTGGACTTTTGCTAATAAAACACACACGAAAAAGAGCTGTTTATTTGTAAGAGAAAAGCCTAAGTTTATTTCTTGTGCTAAAACCTTCATGATACTTTAAAGATAGGACTCGCCAGGTTAAGCTCAGATCACCTAAATCTGCCAGGTGAGTAGTGCCTTATACCTTTAATAAATGTTGCAGAAACAGACAGTACTAGCTAAAGGACAAGACAACGGTGTGGCAATATATGAGTGAGAGATGTTCTTCATGATGAATACCCAGGTGGTATTTACCACTTAACTTAAGGAGCTGATGAAAGAGTATAAATTCGAAGGCTCATCTACTGCAACCTAGAGCCTATAGAGAGCCTGTACCTAGAGAGCAGTACTGGCTACTGCCGAGGGCTGTTCAGATCACACACCACATGCAGGCATCCTACCAAGCCCAGCCTCCTAAGGTGTCTCATATTAGCCAATGTAAAGACCAGTTTTCCCTCTGTCCCCAATCCATGTCAAGGCCAAGATGGAAAGACTGATCATTCATGCTGACAAACAGTCAAAAACATGATCTTGGAAGGGAAGGGTTGGAGATGAGGGGTTATAGGAGAACAGTAAGAGACCTCTGGGATTAAAGCTGTGTCGTATGGCAGATGGACAATATCAAGGGAGATGGTAATGTATGAAGCAATGTTAAGAGTAGATGGTGGGACTGTAGGACCTGTTAATCCTCTACACTGTATCCATGATATCTCCAAAATTATTTGGGGAGAAAAAATAATAAGGAGATAATTCTATTTTTATTTTATTTATATCCTCTTTGGTCTTTATTTACCACTCACAACTATCTTGGAAATGCCTGCTGCTTAGGCTGGAAATTCACTGATGCGTTCAGAAACCCTGCCAGTCTGATTGCTTTAATCAGCCCTCCAACCCACATCCAGACCATGTTAAATGCTGACTGACTCTTCGATTTGCAATATAAACTTTATGTGACAGCAGGCCAGATTAAGCAGAAAAAAGAACAAATAGTAAAGGAAATACATGCTACCTGGACAGTAAGGATCACAAGTGCTTCACAAAAACAAATAAGTAACTAAGTTAGGCTCCCACAAAATTCTGTCCTAACTGTACCATTCACTTCCAGCATAATCCACCAGAGGACTACAGAAGGCAGGGGGAGCTCTCTGAAGAGCAAAAAGTGTCTGTCAGGAAGACTGTTGATAAAAAGGCTATCACAAAACCCAAGAGTACACATAAGAAAAGGATCAGCATTAGGAACACATGAATTTCACTTCTCACAAGTGCTAAGCTAGCCACTTTGAAGATATTTATATATACAATTTTGAACACTTTTCCTGACAGACAGGGTCGTGAAACGGCAGGCTCCTGCCACAGAGCTAGCTACCTGAGGGTCCTGTTTAATTGAAAAAGTGTGTCGCGGAGTGCTTGAGTGTAGAACTCTACAAAATGTCATGTTCTCACGCCACCACAGCACCTCCTCAAACATAAAGCTGAGCCCTTCCAGGACTGGGCTAACAGGTGGTGGCTGCTAGTGATGGGGTGGGTCAGCTATGGTATCACTGGTGATAAAGTTGGGGCACAGATGCCAGGAAAACCCCTTTATAGAAAATCATCTGCTTGTAGCTAAGCCAGCTTGGACTGCTTTGTACTGGAGAAGAGTCAGAATAGTTACATGGTAGCCGAGAACTGAGGTCAGAGATATCAGTCCATGTTGACCTGCTCACTGACCAAACTTTCASTGAAGTAAGCTTCTCTTATGAATCAGCTCTTCTGCTGTCAGACCTCCTAATTCGTTCCTATGCACAGCATGAACTGCATGCTGTAGGAAAGGAATAGAAGCAGTCCTTTTTCTTCATTTTAGTTACTATTTCCATTTTTCTTCCAGGGAATGTAGCTGCAGGTGTAGGTACACTCAATAAGAAAAGTGAAGAAGTTAAGGTTTCCCATATTGTAAGCAATGGTGAGCTCTTGTTTCCTCTCTTATATCTGTAGAAAATGAAGTGATGATAGCATGAGGAGCGCAGAAAGAGTCCCTGCTTTGTCCTCTTTAGCTAGAAGATTGTAGAAGCAGAATCAGACCAACACCAATATTGAGAAGAACTCAGACAGGAGACTCAAGATGTACAAACCATCAGGGAAGCAAAAGAATGAAAGTAATGATGAAGAAATGTCTTTAAGATAAGTTATGGTTATTTAAACTATTTAAGAAAAAAAGTTGGAAAAAATCTCTTTTATTAATATTTGCTTTTCTCCTTTCACTTCAGAAAGGCTCCTGGAGATCCTTCAGCAGACTGGTTAAACACAAGCGAATCAAACAAACTAAACAATTTGTTTTTATGCTGTACACGCACATCTACTTAAAAAAAAAAGAAAAAACTTATCAGAGCAAGCACAAATCCCAGTGAAAACACAGTACTAGTATGGAAAATTCTAATTCAGACTAACTATGTTGTATCTACAACAGCTTTAGTGTAGCTACTGCAGAAACTAATTTACTTCCATTTTCTGAGCTGAAATTCTTCTTCGCTCTTAGTTTTACCTTAATGTAAAGAATATGACTGTGATTTTCTTATTCTGAATGTAGACGTCACTGATATACCTCAGAATTTTTATGATTCACCAGGCACTAGAACAGCTGTTTACAGAGCAGCCCATTGTCATCATCCAAACATCTCATGAGGCAGCAGAAAAATTGGGTTTATTTTCACAGTGGAAAAAAGGCATAGTTGTGAAGTGTGGAAGGAAATACTCTTTAATCTAGGCTTCTCAGAACAATATGACTTTGCTGAGAGGTCAAGTCACTCCAAGGAGGATTAAAAAACATTATTTTTGCTCATGGACAGAATGTTTTTTCTTGTTTCCTTCTCAAGGTTAGTGGAGGGAAAACTCTCCTTCTCCTTCCAAAGTGGAAGGATGTCTTGGAGAGTAGGATGCCTACTTAGGATCTCGTACATGTGGGACCTGTTCCTTGCTCTGCTGTAGATTTATTGTATGAATTTACATAAGGCATCCAGACTAGACTTGAAAAGAAACTAATGTCAAAAACTAATGTCAAAACCGAGGCATCACTAAAATTCACAGTTGTAAGCAGAGAGGCTTGGCGGCTTGGCACTGTTAGCTTATGCCTATGCATAGGGGATATTCTCAAACCAAGACTGGCATCTTGAAAGCAAACCTGACTTGAAGAAAATGAAAAGCTGCAGAACAAGACTTTCAGGGATGGGTGTGTGCTATTTTATGCAATAAACCTTCTTTGCTGCAAAGGCACATTGCTGGCTCATGCTCCACTTGGTGTCTGCCAGGATCCCCAGGTCCTTTTCTGCAAAGCTGCTTTTCAGCAGGTCAGCTCCCAGCCTGTGCTGGTGCGTGGGGTTATTTCTCCTCAGATGCAGGACTTTGCACTTTGCTTTGCTGAACTTCATGAGGTTCCTCTCTGCCCACCTCTCCAGCCTGTCCAGGTCTCTCTGAATGGCAGCACAACCATCTGATGTTTCAAATACCCCTCCCAGTTTTGTATCCAGCCTGTATTTCCGCTTGGTCTCTTAGCTTCTCTGAGATATTTTTAGCCACTGTGATGCTTCCCATATGTGATGGGGACCTTTGAGTAGCTAGGTTTTGATTGCTAGTTTCATAGGACAGTGGGAAGGATAGAGGCCCTTTGAAGCGATAGATTTTGCTATTAAGCTACATCTAAACTGCAGGATGTGGGAATGCTTCCCAGCTCCCAGAGTTTCTTGTCTACTCTAGTTGCATCCTGATTCCATGTCTGGCTGTGATGTAGGTATGCACTTATGCACTTCTCTTTTCTCCCGTCCYCTTTCCCACCGTCATTTACATGGGAAGAAACACTGGGTACACAGGCTGGCAGGACCTCAGGCATCCCATTCATGAGGTGAGGATACTGTTACATTATCAGACAATAACACTTGAAGGTGTTTTCCAAGGATTTAAGCTTTACGAGGGTCTTGAATGAGCATTCACTTCCACTTTTTTTTTTTTTCCACTTTGTAATTGGTAATGGAGAATAAACGTAATGTAATCTCTTTGAATCTCCCTGTATTTCAGAACCTGGTGATGTGTGTAGGTCTGACTTTTGTGTGGTCTGCTTTCCATCTCATTTCCAGACCTCGCTGCCACTAAATATGTGTGTTCACCAGGAGATGCAAGAAGGGCCATAAGAGGGGTCTGCTTTCCCTCATTTTTGACTAAGTTGTCCTGTGATTATGCATTCTGCAGCGTAGTAACAGCCCTTCCCAGCAAGATCAGTGTAGTATTGTCCCAGCTTCTCCCAGAGTCACTGGAAGAGCAACAGACAGTTTCTTTCTTCCAAAAATAACACCATTACTTCCAAATATTGGTTGCTGACAGCTTTGTACTTAAGATATTGTAAATCCACATGTCACTGGCCAGAGTGAAGTCTCAAAGAAGAGGTCATTTTGTGGGAAAAGGCTGAGAGCTGTGCTCTTTCTCAAGGGAGGAGGAAACATTTCATGCTGAGCTACAAGCTTATATTTGTTATTTTTAGTTTAACTAATAAATCCTCCATGTTGGCAAAGATAAAAGTAAGGACATGAAAAAAGAAATACATGGACAACGCCATATCATGTAAATGGGAACAAATAGAGTTATATCAGAAGAGGCTCTAAGAAAATGAAAAATACAAATGCTTTCCTACATTACATGGGAATCTTCTTTTGCTTCATTTTATTCCAGTTCTGAGCAAAGATTGAAATGAGCCAGTTTTTGCTTGTGGAAGTAGGCTAGCATTTCTCCCTATTGTGCTAGATTCAGCACATTTTCAGTTGGCAGCTACAAGATACAGCTAGGTTTTCATCATTGCTTTCATTTAAACTAAGTGAAGGGAGAAGGATGGAGGAGGGAATACCACCGTTACCGCCTTCATCATCACCACCAGTAAAGCTATGACCCAGTCAAAGGGAGGTGTTACTGCCAAGGGCTTTAGCAAATCTATGCATCCAAATAAATGGCAAGGAAATTATGTAGAATAGCCAGCTGCTGGGAGGACTGGTGGAGAAATCTCTATCAGTGCATAACATGAATGGAGGAACAGTGTTTTCTGGCTGAATGAGTACAAAGTGAGAAGGAAAGTGGCAAGAATATATCAT
The DNA here is from genome assembly GCF_003343035.1 of Apteryx rowi. Lineage (NCBI taxonomy): Eukaryota > Metazoa > Chordata > Aves > Apterygiformes > Apterygidae > Apteryx > Apteryx rowi. Next base: position 153,511 of record NW_020447273.1, on the reverse strand, counting down.
AGTGATGATATCTTCTGTACTGAAACTGTACAATGAGAAAAGGGAAAGAAGTAGCACAGGAGAATGGCAGAAAGAAGTAACTGATGGATTTAGAACAAGGCAAACAAAAAATGAAAAAAATATTTGTCAGCTGTGCATGTCAAAAATACCTAAAGTCCTGTCTCCTTAGGCAGCTCCAGTGCTACCACTTGGCATATTTCACAACTCATGTCCAAGAAACAGCTGAAGTTTTATAATCACTCTCTGGAAGAAAATATATGAATGATTGACTCAGGCTAAATATTGTTTTTAAAGTGGGCAACAAGCAGTGCCTAAGGGTACAGAAAGGGTCTTTATTGGAATAAGTGACTGGTCAAGTCAATTTCTGGTCTTCAGGATAGAATACATCACTTACAAAGGGACTTAAATTCTTTCCTTGTTAAAAAAAATCATGTCCTTAGTAGGTAAGGAAAAGGAATGGTGATACATATATCATTATAATTATAATTTATGTTATAATAATAACATAACTATGGATTATTAATGTTTGCAATATATATGATTCAGTTTCATAGGATATAACATTTCAAAACTAAAAGTTCACAGATCAGAAGAATATGAAATTGGTTAAAAACAAACACAGAGGCCCAAAGATCAAACTGGTATTTGTGAAGATTCCATAAAGCTCATTCTGGGTCCGCTACTATTCAGTGTTTTACATGTTATATATTATATTTACTCGAAGGGAAAATTATCAGGAGACTTTCCAAAGCTGACATGGTTGCAAATGCTTTGGAAGATAAAAGTGAATCAAATAATTAAAATGATACTCAGCAAAGATAAACGTAAGTTCTCCAAACAGGATGCATGACCATTGCAAGGGGTTCACTCCTAATGAAATTCTTTCATTCATCAGGAATTCCATGTTGCATCTCCTGCTAGAATTGCCTACAAGCATAATCCATTCTTTTAGCTAAGGAGCTGCAAATGCTGATGGAGGACACGTGAAGAACTAGGGCTTGTAAACTTATTCCATGCAAAATTCACCCACTAGTTTAATTATGCAAACTTCATTTGCAAAAGAAATGACTGCAGTCTAGATGATCTGAGATTATTAATGTGCCTTGTATTACCTGGTGATGGAAAAAGAGTTAAAATGGTAAATAGGAAGGAAGACAAACTGTAAAATCCAATGTATACACACTCTGTCCAGAGAGTGCTGGAATGCAGGCATCTGGAATGCCAAGGAAGCAGAGGTGAGGGTAAGAGGGGGAATTTTTGCCTGGCCTTTTAGAAAGCACTCTGTTTCATTTGCCTGGTTTTCTAAAGGGCAGAGCAGACACACTGTGTAGAGTTGAGTGCACTGCATATTGTTTTAATGTGATCAACAGAATAATATAATTTATAATCATTTCTTCCATCCCCACCTCAAGCAATGACCCCATTTAATCTTGTTGAAAGTTAAGTGGAATCTGACCCTACTTCTTTCTAATGGAGAATAAGATCTGATTCCAGAATGGAGATGTCAGAAACCGCAGAGCAAACTCCTCTATAGGTAATTAATATCTGTCAAAGATATAGAGACTTTAATATATATATTACTCGGATGTCACTTGTTTTCTTCCTCCAGCATTTCAGAGCCTGTGTATTTAAGCACTAGTGGGATGATGGATACATGTGCTATTCTCAGCCCTTACACTCAGACAATGATTGATTAGGCATGAGAAGGAAAAGGAGCAGGTAAGGTCCATACCCAGACAAATCCATTCAGCACTCATTTAATAAGGAGGCAAGGAGAAATGCAGTTGGATCTTAATTAAACTCACCAAACCAAAAGGTTACCAGTCTACATTGGAGATAAAGAGGAAAGTCCATGCTTTAAAAAAACTCAAAGGCATGTTTATGCTGAGGTTGAAGAGGGAATTGCTAAATGAATTGCTTCTAAAAGACAATCAGGTGCTGAGAAGAGGAAACAAAGGAAAGTGAGTGAAAAGGAGCCTGAAGAAAAGAAAATTGCATGAAATGTGAAACAAACTGCAAAAAGAAAAAAAAACTCTGTTTTTGTTCCCCTTATTTTGTATGGTCAAGCTATAAGAATGACTTGGTTCATTTAGATAAAGACTTTTTCAAAATATTCTTTTTTTTTTCTCCCCCGTTCTCTCTGGACACTTCATGAGCAACAGGAAAACTGGTAAAATTATGCCATCAGCTCTAAAGCAGTTGTTTCCTTGAGAGAGAAGTAGTATACATTCACACTATTTAAAATTCTGTTTTTTAAGCCTTTTGGGAGTAACAATTTAATTCAAATACCTGAAGTAGCAGCTCTGAGGAAAAAAATTCAGTTTAAGACTCAGACTGCCTTGTCTGTTTAGGAAAGGCCTGAGATAGTTGCCCAGCCACTTCTTAGTTAACCACAGAGACTCTTCTAACTGAACCAGGAACTACTAATCTTGACACTGAAGATATACAAAGCATATGTTAAAGGAATATAATCTTTTACTACTCAGAAATTATGTTTAGTATCATAAAAAAGAATTAGTTTGGAAGGGATGGCTGGAGTTCATCTCATCCAACCTGCACTCAGAGCAGGGCTAGCCTTGAAGTTTAATCCAAACCTGAAGTCAGAGGAGGCTGCTCAGAGCCATGGCCATGCAGGTTTTGAGGATCTCTGAGGCTGGAGATTCCAAATCTGGTAACTGGTTCCAGAAAGCCCAAGACTTATTAATCCATGGGAGAGGTGTTGATACAGATTTAAAATCTCTTCTCCCCCGCTTCCTCTCCTTAAGTAGAGCACAAATAATAAAATAATAATAAATATTGCTTGTAATTCTATCTTTCAGATACACACAAAGTTGGAAAAGACCATCAGAGCAGAAGTCTGTTACTGAAGACAACCACCAAGAGTCTGTGTGGGGTAATTTGCTGTCACTCAGGATTTAAGGGGGTGCTATCTCCATCTTGGAGGAGGACACAAGAGAACAAGCCCATGTGACCAAGTTGGTTTAAGGGGAAACTGTACCCTGGAAATCCCCACATGTTTCTCTAAACTTCTGTGGTTTGGCACTAAACCTAAACTAAACGGTCACTTATTGCAGCCCAACTTTCAGCCTCTTTTCAGCAGGCTTCATGGGCACTGTGCAAAGAGAGGTGATTAGCCATGCTCTCAGCCAACAATAATTGAAATGCCTTTCTGGGGTAAGACGTTTGGTCCTTTGTCTAGAAGTAGCCTCTTTTACAGAATTTATTGGAGAATTAATCCAGGCAAAGTTCATTGACCACCTCCTCAATCCTCTGTGCCTATCTCTGGAATAGAGGTGGATTTTGTGTTTCAGTCACGTTGCCCATTGTTAACCCTCTTTCCAGACATCTCATTGCACTGCTTGAAAATTCTTCTGTGCTATTTATTTCCTGTGCTGTCTGAATGGCTTCTGCCTCCTTATGAATTATTTCAATTATTGAGCCAGCACTTAGCTTCCTCTTTAGTTTTCGAGTAACTCTATAAGAAGCCGTTTATCTTAAAAAAACTCCATAAACATATGTGTGTGTGTGTGTGTGTGTATGTGTATAAGTGTTTAAGGCATAGTACAAATAACTTGCTTGTTATCACTGGGCATTCACTGAACTAGTGCTTAGTAACAGCAGTGGAGATTCAGCCCACTTTTGCTATGGCTGTTATTTAGCATCCTGTTTTGTTCTTTACTGGCTGTCCTTTTCTAGAGTACTTCTTGTTTTTCTACTTCCTAATGCTATTGATTTTTAACTGATATCTAAAAACAGTATGAAGCCCAACACCTCTTGGCTTCTGTTCTCAGCTCTTAGCTGTTTATACTGTATGAGTCACTGATTTGAAGGGAAAGTGGCTAGCAGCAGCACTTCTTTTTTAGATCAAGAGAAGTCTTTATCTTTACCTTCTGTTCACCTATCCAGAAAGAAAATCTGTGGTCTGAAAACTAATAAAATAATTTATTTGCCACAGTAGTCTTGGCAAAAACACAGAGTCAAACAACATTCTGTGAGAAGCTGGAGAGCAATAGCTCACACTCCAATAGTCTTTCTTAATTTGTACTTAGACTATTCTTGGGGAACAGGGTAAGGGCTGATAATTAAACAGACACAGTATACTTTTAATGGACAGAAACTGCTATGCCCATAATGAATGCAATAATTTTTTTTTTGCTACATAAGGACATTTTTCTGCAATAATAAGCACAGCTGCTGATCTCAGATGGGGTAAAGAAGTGGTGCTACCTCCTGGGAGGAAATCATCAAGGCAAAGCATGAAGGAGGGCCACAGCATGGCTTTTGCATGGAGATCCAAGCAGAGCAGTACGGAAGTTCTTAGCAAATAGAGAAAAGTCATTTACAATGTCTGACTGCAGTTGTACTAAGTAGCTGTCAAAAAGCCTCTAACAGACAACAGTCTCCAAAATGCTGATGCAAATAAGGAAAGAGCTGGTGAGGATGGCTAGAATGCATTACTGGTGCTTGTTTTACAAGAAATATCTGCTGCACATTGCTAGCAAGACTGTTTTCTGCCAGTGTATTTGACATGAACCTTTCACCAACTTAAGCGGAAGCCAGTATCTGCTCCAGAGCTTAAAGTGCAGTCTACTGCTAGGATAAGGCCTAAGACTCTGYTCACACATCTGTCCCATCGGAGCTTTGGGCCCCAGCCATGAAGTGTGATCTGCTTTATATTTTTGGCATTTTAAATGGAGGAGGAAAGGAAGAGACAGATGTAGTCTGACTGCTTCAGTCACTTGCTTATGTCTGTCCTTTTACAGGAAAACCATATCCCTAACATTTTCTAAGCATTTGCAAGATCTGATAGCCCTGTGATATTATTTCTTATAGTGTCTTACATCACCCAGAATAGAGTTGCACGCGTAAGACACTGTCTAACTATTAAAGAAGAAAAATAAGACTCCTATTTTGCAGAATAAGTTAAAAGTAAATGTTGTATCTCAGCAAAGGTGTATCCATTGTGCTTTGTGTTATTTCTTTTTTTAAAAAAAATCAATAAAATTAAGTTGGGGCACACACAATCATATTTTCCATGTTTATTGCTTCCTTTTATGCCTGCCCCCAAAAGACTCCTCTCTTATATCTCAGCTTGCATACCACAACACTTGTTTCTACTGGAAAAGCCAAAGCAATTCAGGAAGCACTGTACCTTTCTGATGGACATTATGTTCCATATATGATGCTATGCACATCAAAAGAGGATGCACGTGGCCTTGTGCAATTTTGGAGCAGCTGAGGATATTCCAGCCGGTTGGACAGAAGCTCTAAACAGATGTTTGCTTTTGAACATTCGGATTTCTTTAAAAGTTCTTTCAAATGTATCAAATAGTTAATTCTCATGCAAATACTTACATGAGAATAAATTAACTCTTTTGATGTGCATAGCATCATATATGGAACATAATGTCCATCAGAAAGGTACAGTGCTTCCTGAATTGCTTTGGCAGTAAATCTCTTTTTTATAGTTTTCTTGTACATATCATATCCATATTACTGTCTATCATTTTCATCTGCAATGCCAATAGCTTCTGCTGTTTCTGTGTCAAATCATTTGTCTTTCTCTCTCTATCACAAGAAATACTAGTGTTTTTCGCAAATGCTGTCCCATTTATTCCTTGATAGGCTATAATAGTTCTAATCAATATTGTGTTGGAGTCCATTTAGCTCACAGCATTGTCATTTTTTCAGCAAATGGGAGTCATTTGCTGTCTTATACAAAAATAAAAATGAGATTTATACTTTTTATTCTTGTAATTAACTCTTCCTGTTCTTCATGCAGAAAGAAAGTTATAAAAAGCAGTATTTTTTTTCCAGAAGAAATCAGAATACCTTTTTCATAAAAGAGTAGGATGAGAAGGGAGAAGCCTAGGGACTTCCTGCCCCTTCAAGAAATTTGTCACTGACTGTCATCCATAAGAATATGGACAGTGCTCATAGCTGGAATTAATGCAACAAAAGACCTTTCTGCAGTTTTTGTTTTATAGGCTTGTACATCTCTCCGGACTTGACATAAGTTTAACTGGATCTCGGCTTTGATATCAATTAGACATGTTATAAGCACACCAACTGAAAGACAGGAATACATTTCATATGTCTTTTTGGCATACTGTTCCCATTTCTTATCTTATTTCATACAAAATGTGATCACCACATGATTTTTTAAAATAAAAACTACATAGGTCAAAATAAGTAGGAAGGAAACATCTATCTACACTTTTTACTCAACCTATCAGCTGCCAAAATGGCACAGAATAATGTTGCTAAAATATCATCAAATGCTATTCTAGGGTTAACTGTAGTGTTCTTCCAGCCTTTTTTATCCTTGATTATCCTCTGTAAGCAGAACAATCACCAAATACAGCAAAAGCTTGCAGGTTACTTTTCTTCATCTCTCTGGCAATGTAAGAAGGTGCATGGTTGTGAACTTCAGAGGTCATCCAGATTTTAACAGCTTGGAAGAAGTAAAAATGGAGCAATTGTTCACTGTCTCTTCCAGTGGAGAAGGGGCTATTAAATTTATGAGTAGGTGGCAAGATCAATAGAAGGAAAAGCAAGCTGTGCTTCTTAGAAAATGCTGTTAAACTGTGGAACTTCTTGCCACAGGATGTTGTGGATGATAACATACACATGAGTTAAGAAGGCAACCCTAGAAATCCTTGGAAGAAAACTCGACTCAGAGCAAGCTGCAGGATATCATTTCTGGCTCTCAAAGTTCCTGAGTTCCAAACTGTGAGATTATTCTGGGGAAATATCACTCTGTGCTTACTCTTTTCTGATATTTTTTCCTTGACATGTGCTGTTGGACATGCCTGGTGACAAGATACAGGATTATACGGCTCTTGGTCTCCTCTAGAATGTATGAATACAGAACGCTAATGGGGATGAGCAGGGTTTAGGTACTGTAACTTGCTGTGCGCCTATGTTTAGGTGCACACTTTAGATACAAATGTCAACTCTATTTTTCTGGAAAGAAATACTTTGCATTTTAAATGTCTAATCTTTGAAATTAGAGTGCTTCCCAGAAACTCTTGTTTGTTTCCTGTATTCTTTTCTTTTTTTCCCAGATGTTAGGCTCCTGTACACAAAGAACTTCAGGAACAAGTGACAGATGGAGAACGCGATGCACACAAAGCTAGGTTTTACACAAGGTATCTGAACATCTTCTTTATTTAAAGATAAAATGCAGAAGAGAAAACATCTTAAACAAGAGTCTTAAGCTCTGCTCCTTTTCCCTTTTTCAGTTTCTACACTGCTCTGAAGTATTCTTTAAGCTTAAAAGCTCTGCCAGGGTCCAGAGCCACAACTTCCCTTCAGAATCACAGCATCTTCCTCCCGATCCATTTGGAGCTTGTTAATTTTGCAGTTAAGCCAAAATACTACCTGCTAAAAGGCATGTCTGTCTTCTCCGCTCTTCTGTTCCAGGTTCTCTGAGTGGCTCTATCATGTCTGTGAATCTTTTCAAGCTTCTTTCTGCACTTTAACTGAGTTAGGAATTTTTCCACTCTCTGCACTCTTCTGCTGCTGCAGAGAACCTTCATTAAATGTTTTCCAGCTCAGTCAGCCTCCTTTGAAAACTTGTTATTGGTGTGTACATATGAGATTAAATATGACCCATATTGCTGCAGGAACGTTCAAGGCTTCACTTCCAGGATCCTGGATTCTGCATCCTCACAAAGGCAAGCAATATCACACTATTAGCTTCCTACCATCAACTAATTATTCTCAGAGCTCTTAGTCATCACCCTGTCATTCAGGATTTTATTATCTCTGCTTTTCATTATGTTCTAGTCTCAGTTCAGACACAGATCTTTATTCCATCTCAAAAAATAGTTCCTTTCCCCCCTTTCCTTTCTCTGCCTCTTCCAGCTCTAGTGTGTCATATAATTTTTCTCAAAATAAATGTCCACAGAAAACAAAGACCTTTAAAAGACAACTTTAACTTTTGTTATAAAATCTGCAGCCAAACCATATTATAAACTAATTCTTCATGAATTGCAATACTAAAAATACATTGTTAGTTTTCTGTCTCTCCCTCCTTCTTTAATTTTTGGAGAGTTTTTTAGAGATCCATGTAAAACATTTTAGATTCTTCTCTCTCTCCCAGCTGCAAAAGCACATTCTGCTGAGAGCAAACCTTTATATACGTCTTTCTGGACTTCTGGTGACTTCTGTTAATGGGACTGCAGATGTTCTCTGACTGACGAATTTTTGTTGATTGTTTGAAAGCTTCCTCACCAAAAGGAATTCAGTGCTTCAGCACACATTCATTCAGATGAAGGCAAAATTATCCTTCATGTCCATGGAAAGGACTCTTAATGAGCTGAGATGGGTGGCCATAARCAGTATCTAATTGTATTAGAATTTGAATCTTTACTTTTTTCATTTGCAGCTATGTTATGTTCCCTTAAGAAGACAGAAAATGGGTTAGGTCAGTCTCTCTGGAAGAAAGGAAAAGAAAAAAAACGTTGCTTCCCTGAACAAGTTTGGAGGAGAAGATTGGAGAGACTACAGGACATGGTTGGCTGAGGAAGGCAGCAGAAACACAGCATGCACTGGGGGATTGCAGTTCATGTTCTGAGGGAAAATTTTGAGAGGAACAGGAAGCTAACAACCATGGCTCTGAAGTCAAAGAAGGAGACCATCCTAGGAACCAGAGTGGACTGGATAGAGTTTGCTGCAACTCATAAAGTCACTGAATGGACTGAAACTAAGCCTGTAAGCCAGGCACAGGGAACATGGAGAGAACATGCAGCCTGTAAATGCTTTTTCCTTTTTTTTTTTCCACTTTAGTTACAATTTTTGATTAATAGATCTGATTCTACATTTGCTTCATGGTCTCGACCCTCAAACCCACCTTTTGGTCTCACTATGTAACTCAGCCTACTAAAGAGGTAGAATGCTTCATAAATCATGTTTCCTCAGACATAAAGAGGATTCTATTTGTCATAAAGCCAATTATATGCCGCATATCCAAGAGCWGTGTACACATATAATCTAATCTGGAAATCCCTGGTTTGGAGCAGAAAGTTGCTTTAGAATTACTTTAGCTGTCCAGGCCCTGGTGAATCTAGGAGCTAGCTGAGATACAACTCTGTGCACAACATTCTTTGTCTTAATAGCAATTTTGGCCTAAAAGTGTCTCATTTCATCAAATATCTTGAAAGTCCTGTACATTGTAGATGCCTGTGACTTTCACCTTTTTTTCTACTTACAAAGGTTCCTGCTTCACACTGGTAAGGACTCATTTTCACAAATCTTTTGAAACTAGTTACCACTAGAGTTGCCATTAAAGTCAAGGGGAACCAGCTAAGCTGAAGACTTGTGTAGTGAGAACACCTGCAGAAGATCTGTCAAGGAGTCAGTGACCAGCAGAGTATGTGGTAGCAACTCCAGCGTGTGAAACTACACACTGATCAAACTCCCAYCAGGGCCAGGCATGCATATTCCATTTTGTCAGCAACGTCTAGCTGCTTCCTGAGCAGTAGCTGCTCAAGGTTAGCACAGCTGAGATAAGGAAATAGTTCTAGTGGATTTAAGGGGCCCTTAGGAACAACAAGTTGAGGCCTGCCTGGGCATCTGACCTGGGTGTTCGATCCATGCTTCCAGCAGCCTCCCATCGGTGACCCCTCCTCATGGTTCCCGGGGCTCCCTGTGCAGTTTGTAGTGTAAGTCCTTTATTAAACCTTGTCCTTTTGTAAACCTTTATTAAACCTGTTTAACCACTTATGAACCTTGAGTGTCTCTCTCTGCTGGTATCTGACCCTCTCTTGCCTGCCTTGTGGTCACAACCTGGCACATGTTTAATAGGTCTAAGATCAAAAAAACTTAGTCTTTACAAATCTCTTTTCAAATGGTTCATTTTTTTTCCTTTCTGTTCTGCAAATAGGTAATGTCCATCAGTCAAATAAACACCAAACTGTGTAGCTAAGCTGCGAAATATGTATCTGTCAAAGAAGAGTCAGAGTATTGTGATTCTTTCTTTTTATGTCTGAATACTGGTGTCGATGCCACAGTCTTTTTCCAAATTTTATCTGAGATGAAGCTTTTACCATTTCCCGTCTTTTCAGACAGGCAATGTTATTTTTGGCATGAATTGAAACAGACTAAAACAAAAGTACACTAAAGGTTTGCTAAAAGAGGTATATATATCAGATGTTCTAAAGAGTTCTTGGAAATTCATTTAGCTTTTTTGAGGGGCATTGCATATGCCATAAAGGTTATTGCTTCTGACTAAAAGAAGGAAAGGGAGGGATAGTGAAGGAGAGGATGGGGAAAGGTATATATTGAAAGTATTAGAGTAAAAATTATAGTGAAGTAAAGTGAGGGTTGTGTTTAATTTTCATATAAAATGTTCCAAGAGAGGTTCCAGGCAGTTTCATCCAATTTATTTTGAGAGGAACCCATAGAAAAATCCCTAAACATTTTTGAACCCAGTAATTTCCTGAAAGAAAGATTTTAAAACTTAGCACACATTTTCAGGAAAGACCTTCTATCATTTGCTTGTAACTATTGTACTTGCAGGCTGCCTTTGTGCCATACCATTGCTTATACAATCTATAGAGGAACAGGAAAATACCATTCACAGTTAAATTGCAAAAATTATTTTTCCATTAAGTGATAACATTGAAATGTCAATTTTGAGGACTATAGGAGAAAACTAGAAATGAAAACAAGTGCTTCATGCCATTGCAAAGAGGAGGTGGAGGGCAGGTGCTGCTCATCATTTGTTGAACTTCACTCATTTTTAACCTTGCTGCATTTGCAAACGTCAGGGATGGCAGTAGTCCAAGACTGACCACCTCTGTCCTTAACTGTCAGAACACTTTTTTGTCTTGAGGGTGCCAGGAAGGAGAATAAGAGTGGTGGTATGTGATAATAAAAGATACTAAAACTTTTTGAAACTTCTCAGAGGTTTTAAGTGTTCAAAATAATCCTTTCAGAAGTGGATTAGTGTGCAGAGAGGTGGTCAGACAGTTAAATGCATTCTAAAACCTTCCTTGGCCCTCAGCACTGTTTAAATAGTGTACCTCACAGCAGGTATGTGTATTATAGCTTACCGTAATATCTGTAGTTAAGACTACGTGTCTGTTTCTAGTCTAAAGAGCCATTTAGTTGCTTAAAATGTTGTAAAACTTCTAACTTTTGGTGACAAACTGTTCCTCATTTGGTGTCTGGCCATGAACAGATATATTTTTTTTAAGTTTAAGAGAAAACATGTCAGTTATATTAAAAGACTAGCAGCAAAATATTTTGCCACTACCATGCATCACAATAATTTGTTTTATACCATTGTACTTTGTCTATTAAAGCAAGCATTTCAAATTAATCACAGGTAGGGGCTGAAGTCTGCAAATTTGCTTTCAACCTGTGGCAAATCAATTTCAAACTGCCTGACTTAAAAGAATATGAAGAAACATTAATGTGCAGTGATAATTTTATTGTCCATCATACACGCATACTCAAAGGAAAAAAATGTTACTGTCTTCGATTTTATACCATGGGGTTGAAAATCAAAAAGAAAAACTTCTGAAAGAGTATTTAATGTCAAAATTAGCTTTCTAACCCAACCGTTGATGTAGTTAAATCCCACTTATTCTTCCTTTTGTCCTGACAGCATAGGAAAGCTGAGAAATTACTTGACTCTCCCTCGAGCTAATAAACTATAACTTGCCACATACTACATTTCGTAATGCCAATTCAATAGGTATCATATTGTTGTTGGGAAAGGAGACTATTAAAGCATAGACCTCTAAGCATGCAAGTCTAACAGGCCAAAGAGGAAAGAGGCTTAAGTAGAAAGGGAACATATTTTTATATCTGGAGTATTGATTGGGGTTGAAAAGGGTGGATAACTCTTGCTATAGCTGCTTAGGTCCACTTCCAACTTCCTCAGTTTTACCCCACAAAAAGGGAGCAAAACAAACAATTTTTTGAGATTATGAATATTTCTAAAGAGTTTCAAATGAGGAAGACAAAATATGAAACATAAGGTGAAGAAGGTACTGAAAATGAGATGTGATTAAGGAACTTTATTTTCTATGGGGAAGAATGACAAGCTTGTAGGGAAGGGAGAAGATTTGCTAATAAAGATACTGKTTTTTTTGAACTGGACCTAGGTCTATAGATTGCTTAACAGCATTTCAGTTTCACTGAAGTTAATAACATAAAACAGATTCGTGCTGATGTCTGAAAACATTTGTTGCATCACTTGCTGTGTTTTTCTATACAGCAAATAGCAAAGAAAGTAAAACACACTCTGCATTGACTTCAGATGGCAGAGAAAAGGGTTTTCAGGTGAGGCTCCATGGAGCTGACAGCAGCACAGGATTTGGAGTAGCTGTTTTAATGACTATTTGAAACCATGGTGGGTAACAGCTTGACAGACTGACAGGAAGTGATGTTACCAGTGACACAGAATAGCTATTGCAGGGAGAGCCCAGAAGGGGCAGACAATAAAGGTGATGATTTTGGATTAAGTAGAGATAAGTATGCATCAAGGCCTGTACAGTTTAGAGGTGGTAAAGAGAAGAAGTGATAAACAGTGGTGTCAAATTGCTCACAGATAGAACACTTTAATGGGCCTTGGTTAGAGGGCCTGGGACAGAAAAAAATTTTTTTTTCAGAAACAGAGAAGAAGGTAGATAAAAAGTGCAATGCTTTGAAAGAAGAGTTGTATTTTGTAAGAGAGAGGTCCAGAAGAGGTAGAAATATTCTATGCATTTTGTAAGTGGGGTAGGTGAGCCAGTTAAGGCAAGATTCTGTGTGTAGAATTCAAAGGAGATGATCTTTGGCTGTGGAGAGCAAGCGAAGGGTTTTATCATCGACTAACAAAACATGTTTGTGGTACACAGCACAGGGAAATGGTTTGTTAGAAGTATAGATGGGCAGGTCAACAACAGTGGGGGAAAAACAAGATGAAGATTTTTGTAATCTGTGAATGGGTAAAAAAATTGACAGTGGGAATAGGTGATGAAAGATGAGATAATAGGATAAAGAAGTCGAAAGGAAAAGAAATTTAAGCAATAGTATGACAGCAGGGCAGCAAAACGTATGGAAAAAAGTTCAGTGCAAAAGCAAAATGTGGAAGGTTGAATGTCAGAAGATACATACGTTTGGAAAGAACGGTAGTTATTAGTGATTCATCGCAAATAATCAGCAGCATTCAGATGACAATCAGAAAATGGCAGAAACAGGATAATCAAAAACAAAGTAGGAACTAATTGCTGGCATCTGATAATTCAATTCAAAGTCAATCAATTGTTTGGAAAAAGAAAAGCAGTTGACAGGGAAATAGCTATGGCTTAATTGTAATAGATAAAAGATGGTCTCTAGTGGCAAAGCAAAGCAAAGCCTGTATTGCAGGCATTACAACCTTATTCTCTGGGATCCCACAAAAGCTTATCTCAAGTATCTAAAGGCAAACTAGAGTCTCAAGAGAAGCAAAGCATTGATTAATATARCAACACTTCCATGAAATAAATCAACAAAACTTTAAAAAGATTTTATTTGAAATCTTTGCTTATTGTGATTTTCAGAGTCCCAATACAGTATTTTAAAAACTGCACTATTAAAAAAAAGACAAAGCTAACAAACATAGATTTAAATGATAATTTTGTGCAACTATCATCATGTCATGAACCTTTTTTAACTACCAACTCTAATTTTTCTACACGACTCCCATGAATGGAAGAAGGATTTCTGGCAAAATTAGAATTTGGGCATAAAAGAGTTCTTGCTCCATACCTCTAATCTGTAACTGGGTCAGATTCTCTTCAGAAAACACAATAAGAAGCAAACAAGAAGTTGCTAAAAGCTAATGACAGCAGGATGATTTTGAAATATTAGCAAGACAATTCTGCAGAAAACATAGTGTGACAAAGGACTTTATTCTACTAACTTGTTTAAAGACAGTCTCTACATGCTTTTCAATTATTGGCAGACAGGTAAGCAAAGCATGAGGGAAGGGACACTCAGATGTACTTTTTATTGCAGCTGCCAACATCCAAAGCGTAGATTTTATTAACAAATGATTACACAAATCCCAAAGAAGAAATTAAAGAGCATTTCAGACCTTGCTAGAATTAGGGCAAGAAAGTGGTAGACTTGGAGCGCATAAGGCATATTTACTTGAGAACTGTTCAGAGTTTTCTGTTTCTGGTCTATAAAAATATAGTTGAAATAAAATATTTCATAGTGAACCTATAGTCTCCTCTGAAAAAGAAGATAGGGTCAGTATAATACACTCTAATGGTTAAATATTCTGCTCCCCAAAACAGAGACACACATTAGTTGTAGGACAGTAGCATCAGACTGACAGGAAAACAAATGAATATTCACAAGTTTGGTGATAGTGTACTTTGTCATTTACACCAAGGGGAGAAAGGGAACACAAGTAATTTCTGCTATAATGACTGGGTAAATGAAAAGAAGTTTTGAAAGTCAAGGATCTGCTAGGTTTTCTCAAGTCCTTTTACACTTTTCCAATGCTAAGTTTGTCAGTGTCAGGTTGACAAGCATACCCCCATTGCTCCTGGGGGCTAGGCTGCCTGGGCTCAGGGCCAGCTTTGGTAATGTAGCTGCATGGCCTTGAGAAGCCTCAGTGGGGACCTGCCCTTCCTTCGCTCGAGAGCAGCTGTAAAGCTCAAACTCTTGCCCTTGGTCTCTGCCTGAGATATGCTGCCGCCAGGCTGGCATCTCGCCCTGTGCTTCGCTGATCCAGGCCTGACCCTGACCTGCGGACTGGACTTCCTGGTCTGACCTTGAACCTGACTCATCACTATCGACTTGCCTGATGATCACTGAACTTTGACTGAACCTGCCTGGCCTCACCAGACCTGCTCTGCTCACCTTGCTCTGGCACTGAGAGCCTCCACCCTAGTTGGTGAGGTTCCTGCTTCTGCCTGCCTTGCTGTCCTGCTCAGCTCTGGGCTCCCATTTCATGGGCTCCCTGGTGGAACAGTTGGTACCTCGTTATCACCATGGCTTTGATCTGTAACAGTTTCTTCCTAGACTCTTTCCCAGGAATATAATCCCTAAACTGAATATTGGAGGTGAGGAATGATTTAGTAGACTGGAGGTGCTGAGAAAACTTTCACTCCAGAGTTCTACGATTAGCACACAAAGTTGTGGGTCTCCGAACAAGGTTTTCTAACAAAATTGTGGTTAGTACCGTATCACTGAACAATTGAAAATGCAGTACTTACTTATATTTAAGAAGGGAGAAAAAAATGACTAAGACAATTATGGGACCATTAGTGTAATCTCAACAGGATGAAAAGGAGTAAGGACACATTTTGAAGGAAAGTATAACTGAACTCATGAAGGTGAGGTGAAAATGGAAAAAATTCAATGGACGTTTGCCAAGGCAGAGTACATCAGATAACCTAGTAGCTTCTTATTTTACAATAACTGATTTTCTAGACTGAGGAAACCAGGAAGTAAAAGAAGTATTTAAGCCAAAGGGCAATACTGGTAAAAAACAAATAGGTAGCTGGCCATTATTAAATCTGAGCTGGTAATTAGATGGTTTCCTAATGCTAAGTTTCCTAATGACCAAAGTTCTGGAATGGAATTTTTATTTAGGACTTAAATCTTGTTCCTTGTTTTTCCCTCCCATGATCCTTAAATAAGTCTTGCATGGCCATTTCAATTAGCAAACTACTTGAGCAGTCAGAATATGAACACCACATAAAATTTCAGAAACTCTTTCATCACTCAGTTAGAATTTCTTGTACTGTTTTGAGAAAAAATGGGGAACATAACACTGTAATTGTAAGCTACTCTTCTACCCTAAACTTTCTGAGGACTTTGAACCCTTTCAAAACAGGTGGGCAAGCAGAAGCATAAGTTTATTACCTGAAAATGTCATTTGGCAGGAAGACACCAAACTCTGTCAAAGGACACAAAATACACATTTATATCTATAAAGCAAGGTAAATCTGTGTCTGTATATTTCTGTAGTGTGGCGGATTGATGGCACGGACTCAAGACATGGGGCATCTTGAGACCTTTATTGTTTGTTTCTGAGCATATTTAAAAAGTTAGCTGCTCCAGTGGTTTCACAGACGCACTTTGCTAGGCCAATCATCATGCAGATTATGTCACAGGTAGCCAATCATTACACTGATCACGCACGCAGCGATCGTGCCTTGTACCTTGCTACTTGTTTGGAAAGGCTGTCTTGCCCTTAACCTTGGTGCCCACTGGCTTCTGCTAGTTTATCTGTACTTTCTCAGGATGTATCATTCCCAGCTGCACYRGTGTCCTTGGGTACGTTTGTCTGAGGCTCCTGTTGCTTGCTACTTGCAACTTTCCACCAGTTTAACCCTGTCATGACCCTCCACACTGTAGTCTTCACAGGGAGTGAATAAACTGTGCTGGTGGAATTTTACAGCTACCTTGGATTACACAGGCCATGAGGTACCTCAGTGCTTTTTGAGGAATCTGGAGAGAGGGAAGAGGGAAAATTGTTTTCATGGTTTTCCGTAATAATTATTGCTTCCTTAGCTTGTAACTTGCCCCTTGAAATTATAGAGCTCCGTGAGTCACAGCAGTTGGTAGGGGTGATAGACATACCCATACTTCCTCGGATTTAAGAATCCCAAAGAAGAAAAAAAAAATCTGATCAGAAAGTTGGCTAAACAAACAAGCAAACAGACAATACATATTGGAAAAAAATCTCTATGTACATACTATGAAAAGTGAGTTATTATCTGAATTAAGCTGTGAAGCTTAACTGCTTTTTGCGTTCTTCAGCATACAATAATGTGGTAGGAAAAAGTGTCGCTAGACTATTTTGGAAATAACTAAAAGATATCAACATCTGTTCATTGTTACAGGTAAAACTTAGGCTCATCATTGCACTGATCCTGAAAATAAGGAATATTAAAATACCCATTTTTCAAGGTTATAGAACTATAGCACTATTTATGTGAAAGTGGCATCATAAATTTACAGAGAAATTAGTTTATGGACAGTCACACAGTGCTCCTACTGCTTACTTTGAATTGTAGGATATGTCCCCCTCAAGCCCTTAATAAGTATCTGAGCACCAGTGGTGGATCCAGCAGTTCTACACAAACCTAGTAAGCCAACTTATTGAACCAGGTGTGCAAGCCCACCAAACAGACATGCAAGCTGATATAAAATAATTGGAGGCAGAAGAAATAACCCCACTGACCTCAGCAGGCTCTGGGTCATGTCCAGATGCAACATTTCTTGTATGAGCAACATTAATGTACAATCATATTGTTCTGTTCACTATCAATAAGTCTGTCAGACATCTCCCAGATGCACAGCATAAAGCTAACTAGCTAGCTACTGTGTCATTCAGCATGAAATTCATGTCTGAGCACTCAAGAGTGTTTCCTGGCTTATATACCTCCTTCCAGGGTGCTCCACTATTAATTTTTCATTGGAGGCTTGCAGATCTGACTCTCTGATCATGTCAAGTCATTACAGATTTGGTATAAAATGCTTGGACCCTCAAATATATTGTTATGAGAATGCTAAAAGCACCACAATAGGATTTCTAAGCTACAACACCAGTTGCCGAGCATTAGGTTTCTAATAGATGTTGCTGATCAATGTCCTGCCAGATATTGTCCATGAACTGCATCATTGTAGCATCAGAATCACAAACAAGCCCTATAGATTTACAGAGAAGAAGTGTTTGGGACCAATGTTATAAGTTGCTGCACATGTCTACTACCATTATCATTATACTGAAGAAAATCAATAGCTCAGGTCCGGTGTTGTTAAACTGTTTATAAATTTAATACTAGCTATATATGACAAGTTAAGGAGAACTCATCCCCCAGGACACTCCTGGAGGCAGTGCTGTTAAAAACTGCAAGCAAATATACTCCAGATTTTTAGCCTGGTGTTGCAAAATGAAGCACTATGACATAGTAAGAACAACGTTCTTTTACCTTTCAGAGAGAAGTAAAAGATCTCAGTAAAGAATAGTTTCAATTTTTTGCCCTTCAGTACAAAGGCTTTGTTTTTGTACTGCACCTAAGTGTACATGTAAGCCTTATTCTAGCCATTTTATTTTGGCATTCACTCTTCTAGGAGCATCTCTGCTGTCTTCCATTCTGTTTAGATGAATGGCATCTTCTGCATTGCAGCAGGGCTGAGCCCATGCAGCAAGAACACATAAACTGTGTTATAAAACAGCAAAAAGTAAGGAGTCCAGTAGCAATCTGTATACAAAAATAAATCTCTTGTGAAGAATTTTAGGTCATAATGCTTGGCTTATTCTTTGCTTGTTTGGGCTAAGAGACCATTCAGCAGCTGTCAGATTCACAGGCAAATACATACAGTAGCTTATGATATATTTTCAATGCAGAAAGAATGAAAGCTTCCAGATTTTGTTTTCACTTTCCAATTGTATTTTGGTTGTTTCTTTGGTGGTTAGAGAGCTGTCTCTGATAGCAACAAGACTAACTAGAATGGTTAGTATTTTACAAAAGAAGTCATCTCTCTACAAAGAGCTTTCATCCTACAGTCAGTTGTTTTTATCACCAGTTTGAGCTTCTAATGCTAGGTGTTAAATGATAACACGAATACAGATTAGCAGTTTTCCCAACTGGTAATTTGTTTACCTCTGCTCTATTAATCAAAAAAGTTCTTGTCTTTCCTCCTGCCTCCAAGACATTTGCTTCCTTCCCAAATCCTAACTTCAAAGTCAGATGGAGTGTAGCCCAACAAACAGCAATCTAGTTGGCTTTTGAAACAACAGGTGTCTGGTGAGAATTAAAGTGCAAATTAATAAAAAAATGAATTAGTGGACACATGGATAAATATGGTGTCTTTGGGAATAGTGACCAGTGTGTCCGTAAAAGGAAGCCCTCCATCACAAACCCATTGGTGTTCTCTGACGAGGTCAAAAGCAAATTAGATGTAGATCTTGGTCTGCCATTCTCAATATACTCACACAGTGGGTCAGTCAGAGTAATAAGTATTTCTGTCAGTGACAGGTATGTCCTGGGAGGTTGCTGCCTCTTTCTCCCCACCCACTCTTCCCAGTCAATCTGGCAAAGACTTCCACACCCTCAGTTGTTGTGAAGAAGAGAACAAAAATATTTTTTTCAAATTGATAACTGCRTCTGCTTACAAGACAAATTGAACAAACCTCCATCTAATTCACCAAGTGACCTACTACCAGCCTGTTAGAATGCATTTACTCCTTGGAGCTTGGAGGTTCATGAGTCACTGGTCAGTAATGTTAAGCAGAACAGGACATTGCCATTTTGAGCTTGCATGATTCTTGAAGTAGCATCTGATTCAAAGCTTATCTGATTAAATGAGTGTCTATTCTCTAAGTTTTGTCAGCTATCTAACAGGGTGCAAATCTTGGATTTTTGCGTGTGTGTGTGTGTTTTGCTTTGTTGTGTGTGCGACCTAAAGCACTCAGGTAAAAATGAACATAACTCAAAAAGAGCACCTCTTTGAAGACCAAGTACTCAGTCTGAGCAACATTCTTCTCAGCAGATAAAAAACCCACCATCGAGTTAGAAGTTTCTTCCTTCACTGCTGTTTACTTTGTGCTTCTTTAATACATTCAAATAAATATTTTGAGCCTAGTAAATGTTATCCAAATGACAATGATAATAGTCATTTGTTATCCAATGATGTGATAGTTGTTATTTGTATATGCTTCAAGCCTGATATTTTGCCAATGAACTTCATTTTTTTTCCTTTAATGACATAACACCATTAATGTGGTTTCCTTTCTCTGAAAGACATTGTGTAAGAAGACTGCTATTCAAAAAGAAGCAATTTGATGTGAACGCTGATGGTTCTATAATCTGAAGTAAAGATACTTTGTTCCCAAAGTCTCAAGGGAAAAAGCATATTTTATAAAAATACTGCAGGAAATATCCTGAGGATGAGTTTCACTATTCTGTACTAGACACTGATATAGAAAAACATGAAAAATTTTTCCTTTCTGTGATATCAAACTTGATGAATAGTTGAGGTAGAAAACTGTTTAAATTTTAAGAGTTTTTAGCCTCTCTTCTCCATGGATTGCTGACTTGTTGTTCTGTTTGCTTGTGCCTGAAAACAGTACATCAAAAGGAGCTTGGCATTTAACTATTATTTGGACTGAAAGATTGGGACCAAACATTTTTCAGATCAGGGTACAATAACTTAGAAATTACACAACAAGCTAGTACTTACCAGTAAAGAAGACAGGAAGGGATCTTTGATTTGGGCCTGTGATTAGAAAATTAGATCTGCATATAAACTCCAGATCACTTTTCCTTTTCCTAAGTAACTCTTTTTTAGGGTTTTGGTTTAACAAAATAACTCAATTAACAAATATCTGACATGCTAGGCCTTGATTCTTCTATATTCAAAATTAGTTTACAAAGTCTATTTTGTCCTTTTTTTAATAAACTTTTTTTTAATTATAACACAGAACACAAACATTTCTGACAAAACATGACAGATCAGTAGTTCAGACTTCAACAGTTCAAGGTTTACATCCAAGGGTGACATAAAAGTAGCAATTGGAGTTCTGAGAGAGTGAATATGCAAAAATAAGATTATAATCTGCTAGCAAAACTGCCTGTGAAATAGCTATTTTGCTTCTGATTATGGCTTTAACATCCAGTCAGTCAATTTAGAGTATGCAAAGATTAAAAATGCCAACTCTACCTGAATAGAGTCAGTGGAAATAGCAAGACATTTGGGGCAAAAGAAGAAGCACTTTCCATCAAGTTAAACAGAATTAAAAAGATATATTTCTTTGTTTATTCTAATTTTCATTTATTATTCATTGAGCTGTTCTTTTCAACCTACATATAAGGACATTATCAAAGATGGTGATCCAAAATCTGACTTGCTTTTGTTCTTCTTCTGGTGATATAGACGTTTATTTGTTTCTTTTTTTCACTTGTTTCACACTCATCTTCACTACTCTTGCTTCTTCACTTCATGTTTCAGGTATGTAATCTGTCTTACACACCCCATGATATGCATGAAGAACTCTAGTTTTACCATCAACTCGAAATAGCTTCCATTTGGCTATGCTCATTTTTAAGCAGTTAAAGCATTTAGGAATGGTTACCAGAAATACTGAATTCCATTTCCCTGGAACAGTAACTTCCATTTGGCTGTGAAATGTTTTGATTTATGTTTGATGTCTTTCTGTACTTTGAAGGTGACATTCTGTCATGACATTCTTCCTTTTGTTTCTATATGAGCTAGGCTATTTCTTCACCCTATTCTAATGCTTGCTTGTGCATGTGTTGCTTTGCAGGATGCAAAAATACTCTGTAAAAGAGKGTATGGACTTGAAAAGTTAATAGATAAGACATACTAAAAATATGGCAAACTTCTCCTGTATTACTGCAGCACTAGAAAATATTGACTACCAAAATATAATTTACAAGAAGCTATTAACACCTTAAGGACTCCTTTCTGCCAACCAGTTTTATTTTTCTCTGCCTTGTGTGTTGTTTTCCTTTTATAGTGAATTCTTACAAGACCAAATGGGCTAAAGTTTGCCACCTGGGATTCAATGACTTAGTCACTGAAATCTGTTGCAAAGGTTTAGCTGAATTCAGGCATCTACTGCTCAAAATGTCATTTCTAAATGATAGACTTAAAACACCAATGCTTAGTTTGAATAGTTATGGATTGGCAAAGACAGCTAAAAAGGAGGAAGAAAACACATTTATCAGAAGGACATCTCCAAAGCATCTGACAGAAATGTCACTCTAAAGATGTACATTCACTGCCTCTAGCATTTTTCCTTCTGATTATCCAATAATGCCCCAGTCAGCAGTGAATTTGATTTAGTATCTGACATTGGGCCTGGGAGGATGAAGGCAAGAAAACTGCAGCATCCAACTCCAGGGAAAACCTCTAAAGTCACTTCCAGAGAAGACCTGAGGTCAAAAAGTCTGAAGGGCCCTGTTATCATGAGCATCAGGTGCCTGGAAATCAGACCAGCTCAGAGTTTTGATTGTGAGCTTATCTAATATAAACCTATTTCATTGGTTGGTAGCTCTTCAGGAGGAGTGGAGTCATGAATGGGATGTCATAATGTTGATGACTTCATCCCTCCCAAGTGTTTTAGTCAGGACCGATTTCAACCTCTCATTGTCAAAATGATGATATAAGAGAGACACTCAACAATGATTTTCCAGTTTTGCCATCACTTTACAAGGTAAGATGTGAATCAAATGGATTTCTTCAATATATTTAGAAATAAGAGGTGGCTGTTCATCCTCTAGTTCTCCTGGAATGTCTCCCTCCTATATATTTGTATGTGCATGTATTTGTGTGAGGGAAAAGGAAAGGCAAACGGGAATAGCAAAATCTGGGCTAACCTTGCTTTAGTTTTCAAAATCTCCAAAGTTTGTATGTGTCTGGATCATGCTTTTGTTTTGCTTTATGTCTCTGCATAGGTAGGAAGGTGCAATTGATCTGAAATTCCCGTCACGATTCTTCTTTAAATTTAGACTCTCTGAAGTGAACAGTTTTTGAATCAGGCCCATTTCTAAACAATGAATTCAACAGCTGTGGAAATTAAACATCTTCAAGAGAGTAGAAGACAGAAGATAGAGAGGATACAGGGCTGTATTGTGGCAAGAGCCAAAATGAGATGGGAATAGATGAGTATCAATAAATACCCATCAAAGAGCACTGTCCAGAAAAAAAGAGAATTGTTCTCACTTTGATGGAGGAATAGGAGTAGCCTGAAGCCATGTATAGAGATATATAGCTAAGATATGAAACGTTACAGATTCTATCACCTGTTTTCAGGTTTTGAAACTCTGTACAGGCTGATTAATGTCTCTGCAAGACAGTGCATGCCATGGGAATGTAAGGGCAGCTAACAAACTAAAGGATTTTTCAGGATGAGGAAAGAGAAAAGAAAATGGATTTGTTTGTTTGCAAATACTTTCCCTTCTTTTTCTATGAGGGTCATTTTTATTCATACCAAGAAAAAAAAAATCCCTTTTCTATCACAACTCATCCCTTGTACTCACATGTAAGCGATAAGGAGTTTCATGTCTCCTGATTCAAGGACTGCACTGGTTGACTTCTGCAGGTGTCAGGGAAGATGTCCTTTTCCTCCAGTTTCAACATGCCAGTTCAAACATGGGATTTTTCCATGTTTTCCTCTGAGCATCAGACATCTAGTTATGTGCTATAAATGCATCTTCTCTGACACTGAATCCCAGAGTTGGCTGTGGAGTTGTCATGTCACTTGATTGTTTGGTCACAAACAGGCCTGGCTTCTTCAAGTTATCTGGGATACAGAATTGTGCAGGCAGAAACCATGGCAAAGACAGAGCAAGTATTAGCTGTGGGAAACAGTTTCTCATCATTCAGGAAAGCAGCACTCTTCCTCACCCTTGATATTGCTAATTGCAATATTCATTCCCATGAGTAGTTTGGATCTTTAGGAGTATCTTAGGTCAAACTAGTACTTACGCAGGAAAAATGGACTAAACATTGTCGCAGCTAAACACTTGCAGCATAAGACTTTATATTCATTAAAGTGACTCTTTGATCTGTCAAAAGATTTTTTGATCATCAAAGGAGGATATTTAAAGAATATGGGAATTCAGTGCTTCACTGTTAACAAATGAAAAACAAAACTAAGCATGGAAATTCTCTTATTATTAGTCACCAATGCATCGATTCATTGTTTATAACAGTAGTTCTGTTAGCCTTGTATGTTAAGAATTACAACATTTATTTTAAAACATTAGTGGTATGAGATAGTTACATTCCATTATTTTTTCAAGAAAAAAGTTGATTGAATTAAAACTGGATTGATGGCTTAGAAGCCGAGAATCCATGGGAAATGTCTGCACTGTGGGACTGGGATCTGTGCAGAGTTCCCTGGGCTAGAAATGGTCTAGAAACTGGGAAATGGAGCAGTACCGCTGCATTACTGTGGTGCTCCATTTGAAACAAACAGTTGACAGGACTGACAGCTAAAACGCCCTTTTTAGGCTGTGCTTCTGCCAATGTTCCTCAAGGGGGTAAAGTGCTTTCCTCCAGGGACAGCTGAGGAGTTGCATTGTATGCACTTGTTTACTCAGTACACAGCCATGGATTGCACAAAGATCTGTTGTTCATACTTTCTCTGTTGTGGGCCATGGAAAGCATGTCTTTTTCTTCAATTCTCTGAAAGAATTCCCGAGATATCACTGCAGCTACCAGTGCCACAAGTTACAGTCACAGACATTCAGAGAGAATTTTTTCTTGATAAACTAGAGTGGAGTGATTTTCTAGGCTTTATGTTGTATCTCTAAGATAGCTCTGACTTCAGGGACTACTGGATACCTTAGGGGTATTATCAAAGTTTCCCAGCAAAATATAAAGCCTTGAAGTTCTTTTTCCTCAAATTCTCCAAAATCTTTTGTAAAACACCTTTGAAAATCTTTCTTGCACAGCTACAATATTGTGAGAGACAGCTGGCTCAGAGAAAAAAAAAAAAAAAACAGAATTCCTACATCCTAACTCTAAATTAAATCTACTGAAGTCTTAGGAAATCAATTTCTTCACTCCCCATCAGAATGGAGTAGTTTGCTAGTCTGAATTCTAGAAATGAAAAGGATTATCCTCTACAACAACAGTAACCTAATGTTATATAAAACGTGGTGAGCTACTCCAAGATGTAATTTCTGCTTAATAAATCAATTCACAAAAAAATGGTTCAATCAAGACGTTCTGACTGTCAAATATATTTTCACTTTTTTTTCAATTGATCTGTCTCTCTGACTGCTGCTCTTCCCAGTGAAAACCCATTATGCACTAAGAAAAGTATTCAAATCCATTTTGTTTGGTTGATTTAGCAAAAACTCAATATAGAATCATAACGATATAACTGAACAAAGTGTTCCGGCACAACAGAAAGTTCATTCTATTGTCTTTTTTAGTTTCAAATGCTTTATATTATGCTTTTTTTATTCTAAAGTCAACTTAAGGGTCAATAATTCAAGTAAAAAATGATCATTATTCTCCTTTTCCTCCCTGTCTAGCTCTCTGCACCAGTATGGAAACTGTAAGGTCCTGGTCCAGACAGACAAGAGATGAATGTCCCACTCATGTCAGCTCTGCTGTGCTGGATGGAGACGCAGGGACAGAACTTATGTTCCTTCTACTGATTAGTACTCCTGTGTGCATGCAGAAGACTGGATAACTTGCATGGCCAGGTTACTTAGTCTGGTTATCTAGTGCTAGGCTGGAAAATAGAAATGTATAGCATCTAAGGTCTTTTCCTGCCTGAACTAATGTTTCTGTGTATATCATTTCTCCATGCCTTTTAAACTAGAATAAAAATTGACTTGTTTGAAACATGTAAAAACTGACAATTTGACCTTGTCCATAACACCAACTTGATAAAAGTTGATGCATTTCCTGATGAGAATTGTATCACATGGAAAGATCATGGCCTCGCTCTGGCTAGACCATGATGTGCAGTTCACACCCCAAGGAAATGGAAGTGGGTGGTGCTGTGATTCAATATGCATTTTGGACCTAAGCCATTCAGGATTTGTTCTTGGCTCTCTCAGGCTCCGTGATGTCAAATTTGCCCTTGGGTGGGAGGATACATCAGAATAATACGTGTACTTGAGTGCAAGTCTCTCCCTTTGGTTGCTACCCCATTCTTCCTGTAGAGCTAAGCTTGGAGCTATTCAGAGCTGTATCCTGTAGCACGACCTTTTCAGAACACAATCACAAGTTAAGCAGATGGAAGAAAGATGTTCTGCGTTTTAGGAGAAGCCATGTAATCTATTCTGTTGCACTATAGAGATAGAAATTGTTCTGCAGACTCACCAGAAAGATCTATGGGAGGGTTTTGACTATGAAGACTCATGGGCTCCAGCAAATTCCCAGCTCTGGAAAAGGAAACTTTTTTTTTTTTTTCATCTGCTGGCTGAGGAATTAAGGAACTGGTGAATAATTGTCCTTGTTGATCAGCCTCAGTGACAATCTTCAAAGAACAAAGCAATTACAGTAACTAGTTATGTTCCTCAATGCCCTCCTAGAATGTACTAAAATACAGCAAAGACAAAGATTGAGAATACTGTCTATTTAGAAAAAGCAAAATTTCCATTAAATTTTGCATAACGATTCATAGCAGGACTTTAAATATCAAGCCCTGTGATTTTTTTCAGTTGAAATTCACATATTTAAAATTTATCAGCTATACTTCAGACAAATGTTATTTGCAAATATTCAGGTTAATCTGAACAAGCATTATAGCTCTGCTGTCAGGCTGGCAAGACACAGTAAAACTGGCCAAGCTGATTGGGAACTGACAAAACAGCAAACAGGGTTAGAAATGGAAACTATGTCCCTGGAAAAGACTAAGACTGAGTGAAAGGTGTGCTTTCCCTTAAGAAAATCTGCTCAGTTCAATTTCCATCGACTTTTTCTGATATTTCCAAATGGAAATCTGGCCTGATATGTCTAAATACAAATTAACCTGCAAGATATGTTCAGGGCAGGAAAATCTGTGGAATGCAAAATTTTAGCATGGGCATGTGTATTYCATTTTTTGTACTGAAATGAAATGGGGACTGCAGGGAAACTGAATGAGTTGTAAATTGCACGGACAGTTTTGTGTTTTATGGCTTTGATCCTTATTGACCAGCTTGAAATACATTAAATTTTTCTCCTTAAGTTTTCATGTTTTTCAGCCAATTCCATTCCCTGTGTGAGCAGCACCTTGATATGTGTATTCAGCTTCATCCTAGGGCTCACAAGGAAATTTCCTCCAGTGCTTTCGGAAACAAACCTGAGGTTCTAGGAATGTCTTAGTCAAAGCCCATTTTTCTTCTAAATATGAGTCCCTTGAATGAAATGATAGCTTGATACTCCTCCATTCAGTATAGGACTGTGGTCTATGTCTCCTCCATTTCTCATTCTGAAGATTTATACAATCTAAGAAGTACCAAAATGACTTAACGGGGCAATGGTCAGACACTAAGGTACTAGACTCTTAAGACAAATTTCTAATGGTTGCTTCAGAAGGGATGGAAGTTATTCATTGTTCTTTAAGAAAATCTTTGCAAAAAAAAGATAGAAAGGACTTTAGATAGAATGAATTTATTTCAACTAATACGTTCTGCTAAAAACAATAGCAGACAACTTTTTAGAGTGAGGTAATACAAAAGATAGTGTAGCGTAAAAATATTACACCTATTTCAGCTGTTTAGCAGGTCTTGAATTACCTATTGATATGTCTGGTTGGTTGTGCACCAAGAGTAGCCTAACGCAAGTTAAAATGAGCAGTTTTTGTTTTGCCATTTCTTTCTTTTGGGCACAAGGCAGTAAGTAATGTACAGGTACGGTGAGAGTTGGGAAACAATAAACAATTAGAGTAAGGTAATCAGCAAGTCTGCAATGGATGTAAAACTGTCTTTACAAATCACCTCCGCCATACTAGCTGAAATATGTGAAATATATGTGAAATTCCAAAGCTGTTTTAGTCATGTTGTTTTATCTAGTTTGAAATATTCTCTCTTACTGCCTCCTAACACAGCCACTTTTCTGCCAGTGCCTTTCAGAAATAATTTTTCTAAAACTTTGATTGGCTTCATGTTGTAGAAAATGACAGCTACATGAAAATATGTGGGACAAATTACTCTTATACAAATAGAAGAGTCTGTGGGCTGATCTGCTACTGAAATTTAAAAAAAAGTTTCATTTTGCTGATYTTAACATTTGAAGATAACCATCCAAAGATTAAGTGTGTGTGTAGTTTCTCTCCAGCCATTCAAACTATGCCTGAGATTTTAATACACCTTCCTATTTTCCTGATTCATCAGGCTTTTTCTGGTCTTAAATTGTGACTTTCTCTTTTTATATGTAGGATGATGAGTTGTTCTTTTTTTAACTAGCCCTTGGAGTGGATTTATTTCTTGCAGTAGATTTTGATGAGGATATTAAGTTGCTGAATTATCATGGTAATAAGAAGTAAGTGGTAGCTCATGGAGTAGTGAGACAGGCTTGTGTTATGCTTGCTATCAATATATACAAATGCATTAGATTTTGAACATTTCCAGTTCCTTTCACAGGATTATACTGTGTGGTGGTTTATGTTACATGGCAGATTTATGCTGTGTAGGTCATAAGGGGTAATAGATTTCAGAGGAGCAAGTCTTTTATTTTTATAGGGGGAGAACAATATACAACTAGCCGCAGCAGATCTTTCTCTGTCTGACATTATATTTAAGTGTGCAGCTTTATGTGACACAGGCATTACCTTTCATGATATCTGCTTAGAGATAGAATCATTTGCAGTCTTCCTTTTCCAATCATGAATATTCCCAGAAGTTCATTCTTCTACTGGCTCTTGTCTTCTATGCCTCTTCCTCTCCACTAAATAAAAGCCATCAAACATCTTATATTTTCTGGATTTGGAAAAATAAAATCCACTTTCAAAAACTGTTCAAGACTTGTGAAAGTAATGACTGATAAATCCCGCCACTGTGGAACTGATTATGGTAAATTCAGTGTGGCACACCTGCTAATCCAAACCAGAGCTTGCACACATGCAAGTTCTGCTAAATCATAATGCTTCATTGTCATACATGCTCATCAGGTGTTTGGGGAAAATCTTATATGCATGTGAAACGTAGGAAGAGTTCACATTCTGAATAGGAGAATAGACTCAAGTCTTTGTGAGTGAAATTCCTCAAGATATGTTTTATGTGAATGATATATATATATATACATTTTTACAGTTTAAGGTTTTGGGCAAATTCAGAAGACTGGAGCTTAAAAGCAGGAAGCTTTATTAGAATTAAGCTTAGCCACAATGATCTTGAAATATGGAATGCTTCAGCTGGTCCCAACAACAGTGTTCTGGTTACTCATCAAAAATACTCATCAAGCACAGGAAATGAGCCTTGAGTTGATTTGCAAACATTAAAATAGGCAAAACAGAAAGCTACTTAGCCATTCCTTAGAAAAAGAAAAGCCATTTATGACGCAGCTGAAAATTGGGAAAATCATATTTGCTATTTGTTCAAGCTAGAGAGGAAACAAATTAATTAAAAGATAAACTAGAGCCACAAACACTTTATACAGAAGATGTGAACAAGGACATTCTGTGCAGCACGTGTCATAGAATATCCATGGCTTTATACAACCTTTCTGTGTTTACACTCTTGGATTTCTCTAGTTGTTTGAACAGCCTTCAAAACAAAGTTGGAACTCGTATCTTGAGATAACCTGCTAGGCACATCTCTGCCCAAAATCTTTGTTATGATGCTCAGTCAGCCCTGACATCAGTTGGGCCCTGCTCTGCCCTTTCTAACTTGATAAAGCAAAGTCTTGCACAGAATCACAGAAAGAGAATCACAGAATAGTTGAGGTTGGAAGGGACCTCTGGAGATCATCTGGTTCAGCTCCCCTGCTCAAGCAGGGTCACCTAGAGCACGTTGCACAGGACCCTGTCCAGACAGCTTTTGAATATCTCCAAGGACGGAGACTCCACAACCTCTCTGGGCAACCTGTTCCAGTGCTCAGTCATCCTCACAGTGAAAAAGTTTTTCCTCATGTTCAGATGGAAGTGTCTGTGTTTCAGTTTGTGCCCGTTGCCTCGCGTCCTGTCGCTCGGCACCACTGAAAAGAGTCTGGCTCCATCCTCTCGTCACCCTCCCCTCAGATACTTGTACACATTGATAAGATCTCCTCTCAGCCTTCTCTTCTCCARGCTAAACAGGCCMAGCTCTCTCAGYCTTTCCTCATAAGAGAGATGCTCCAGTCCCCTAATCATCTTTGTAGCCCTTCGCTGGACTTGCTCCAGTAGTGCCACATCCCTCTTGTGCTGGGGAGCCCAGAACTGGACACAGCACTCCAGATGTGGCCTCACCAGGGCCAAGTAGAGGGGGAGGATCACCTCCCTCGCCCTGCTGGCAATGCTCTTCCTAACGCAGTCCAGGATACCATTGGCCTTCTAGGCCACAAGGGCACATTGCTGCCTCATGGTCAACTTGTTGCCCATCATGACTCACAGGTGTCACAGTGTGTGTGGTGTCGGCTGTGGTGACTTTCTCTTCAGGAGGAGCAAGAGCATTTGTCCTCCTGCCAGGAATGACCATTTTCCAGCATTCATCTTCTACAGATTTATGACTTACTGTTCCACATTGCACAGAGCCCATCTGCATCTCCACCGCTGCAGTGAGTCAAGACTCTTGAAGCTGTAGAGTCTCTGAGAATCTCCTGTCTCTGTCTCACTCATCCTCTTGGTGCAGCCTTCTTACTTTCTCCAGTCCTTTACCTGGCAAATCAACTCATCAAGAGCACACATTCTGCAGTAAAATTGACTGTCAGCCCCAGCCTCACGGAGAGGCCCCAGGCACTCCCTGCAGCCTGAGACCTGCAGAGTTCCATCTGCTTTCAGAAGGTCTGTCTGGGTTTAATCCTGTGACAGGGCAGATACAGCAACTCCAACAGGTACTGGGGAATGCACTCTGCAGCATGTCATAACCATATCTGTACAATACTACGAATTGACCCGTTTTTGCACCCTTCTGCACAAACTGCTGCATCTGCTCACTGCCTCCAGGAGTTGTACTTTAGGCCTGGCACTTATACAGGCCTCTCCCTAGCAGTGACTAACAGGGTGCTTTACCCACCCTAATCAAGAGTCAGCTGGATCAAGGACCCCACATCCCTCTGATCAGGGACAACCAGCAGAGCTCGTTATTAGCAGCTACACCTTGCTAGAGCTTCCCCAGGAGAAGTTAAGGCCTCCTGTAGCTGTCCTTACCTAGCTCTCCTTCCCTGTCAAGCAGCACATTTGTCACCAGGGCTCCTGCCCCATTTAGTAGCAAGCCCATATTTCCCCTAACCTTCCTTTTGGTGCTTATGTACTTGCAGAAGCCTTTCTTGTTGCCATTTATGTCCCTTGACAGTGGGGCAACTCCAGGTGAGCTTTAGCTCTCCTGACCCCATCCCTGCATGCTCAGACAGTGTCTCTATATTCCTCCTGGGCTGCCTGTCCCTGCTTCCACCTTTTGCACACTTCCTTTTTTTATGTTTGAATGTAGTCAGGAGCTTTTGTTCATCCATGCAGGCCTCCTGCTGCCTTTACTTCATTTTCTGCTTGTTGGGATGGACCATTCTTGGGCTTGGCAGAGGTGATCCTTGAATGTCAGCCAGCTTTCTTGGATGCCTCTTCCCTCCAGGGCAGTATCTCACGCTATTCTTCCAAGCAGGTCCCTAAACATGCCAAAGTCTGCTCTTCTGAAATCTAGGGTTGGGATCCTGCTTTTTGCCCTGCTCCCTCCTCACAAGATCCTGAACTCCACCGTCTTGTGGTTGCTGCAGCTGAGGCTGCCCTTGACTTTCACCTCCCCAATGAGTTCTTCCTCGTCTGTAAGTATGAGGTCCATCAGAGAGCCTCCTTTCTCTGGCTCTTTGATCACCTGAGTTAGGAAGCTGTCATCAATGCACTCCAGAAACCTCCTGGATTGCTTATGCCCTGCTGTGTTGGTGTTCCAGCAGATATCAAGGTGGTTAAAGCCCCCCATTAGGACCAGAGCCTGTGAATGTGAAGCTTCTTCCAGCTATCTGAAGAACTCCGTCTATTTCCAGATCAAGAGGTCTATAGCAGACACCCACTACAGTGTGACCATGCTGGTCTACCTACTAATCCTATCCTGACTTATCTTCTCATTCACCACCTGTATCTGGTCTTTCAGATCATAAGCTGTTTTGAGACAGGATGTTCTCACATATTGCATGTTTCTGCACTATCTAGCACAGTGGAGACCGAGACTGTTGAGGTATTCATGTGCAAGTACAACTCACCTTTAAAACAATAATAAAGCTATTTATCATTCCTCCCTTTCCAAAGCTAACTTTCAGAACTGGGGCTTAATATTATGTTATTTCTAGGTAATAGGAATCTTCATGTCAGCATGGGCATATTTCACTATTTCATCAGCAGGAGTGCTCAAGAGCATTTAACAATGAGCAATTTGTGATTTGTGTTTTGTTCAGTATTATTAGCAAACAACAAGAGTTTTTTTCAATAAAAAAGCTAGTAGACTAAATGTCTAAAGCTTCATAAACTAGTTAAAAAGAAATCAACTCTTATCTTTAATGGATCCAATTCCCACTTCATTAATTGCTAATTGTCTTGACAGTAAAAAAAAACAGATTAAATAACAGAAAGCTAATTGCAGTAACTGTTCAAATGTCTGTTCAGGAAAGCATAAAAAAACATAAGTAGCTTACTATGAAATTTAAAATAAAAATATATGCAAAATCCATTGACATAAGTATTAAGATTAACTGTTTTTCTTCATACCAAAGAATATTATATCAGATGGAAAAGGTTTACAACAGGACAAAGGCATTTCTGCTAACAGCAAAGTAAAACACATTGCAGTGATCATCCTTGTAGTCTTGGATATTTCAGGTAATTTTCTACTGCCATGGTAATAAATATTTAATTGTGTGTAGGGATAGGGAAAAAAGTAGAAATTAATTACAGTTGCATCATCCAGGAATTTTTTATTGCTTTTCTTGATTTCTACTATCTAAAGCAGCTCTTGAAATGAACAGAGCAGTTGAGTCTGGTGTTTTTTGTGAAAGGCCATTTCTGCTCTCCCTTTAAATGTGAAAATCTGTATTAGTGCAACATTTGAAGTGAGAATTTACACAGCAACAACTTCAGTACATCTCATGTTATGTTCAAATGAAGCTTTTCTTTTACACTAACCTAAACTGCTAATAAATAGCAGTTTTGAATTCCAGAAAGGATCTGCCTGTGCTCCAAATGTCATTGCACATGTGATGCTTTAAGGCTCCTGTGGTTTAAGGTAATTCATAAGAGAGTACACATTTTGGAGGAAACTTGTCTAGAGGGCCAGTGAAATTTGGTACAAATGTTGTTCCTCAGAACCATTCATCTCATCTCTCATTTCCTTTCTACAACCAAAACCATGTCTTCAGCAGAG
This sequence comes from Apteryx rowi, assembly GCF_003343035.1. Classification (NCBI taxonomy): domain Eukaryota; kingdom Metazoa; phylum Chordata; class Aves; order Apterygiformes; family Apterygidae; genus Apteryx; species Apteryx rowi. The sequence goes on along the minus strand of NW_020447273.1, from coordinate 120,551 downwards.
TGAATACCAGCCTGTGGCTCATTATTTTAATGTCTTTGGCATTTTGACTCAGATTCTCAGATTGCGAGACTTGCAGAGTCATCAATAAGTGGTAGCTGCAGCATGTGGAGTCCCAGAAGAGAAGTTTCTAAAATYGGAGTGTCTTCTTCTCTTCTCACTTAAGATCTTAAGTATAAATAATCATTAGCTTCGGAAAAGCATTTTGGCATCACTTTGCTGCTCAACTGTCAGATTACATTCAGTAAAAACCCCAGCATTTCCAATCTCAGCATCTTTCTTGGACACAGCTTGTGGTCACAAATTGAAAAAAGGCTAAATAACAGGCATTGTTTGTTTTTAGAAAGTATTCATTATGCCTTTTTGCTCTTCACTTAACAATGCCTCTTCATTTTTTGGTGCTATTCTGTCTCTATGACCTACAGGAAGATTTCAATGGACATTTCTAAGCTTAAATATGAAAACAGATGTAAAAGAAGATGATTTATTTCTGCCTCTGTGGTCATGTAGTCTGATCTCCCACTCAAAGGCAGACCATCACCAACACTAGATCACGTTAGCTGTGGCTTTGTCTGCCTAAGTCTTAAAAACTTTCCAGGATGGAGATTCTGCCCCTTCTCTGGACAACCTGTTGCAGTGCTGCACCACCGCCTTTGTGAAATGACGGGATGAGACCAGACTGTCTCACACATTGCAGCGAAGTTTCAGGGACAGAAGACCTGGACAGATGACTTCAAAAAGAAGTCAGCGCACTGTGTGCTTGCATGATGCCAGTTATGTCTGTCAGCTGGTCATTTTTTCAAAGGAATTATCCCCAAAGTGCTTTTTTAATGTTAAATTTAGAATAACTTCATTCATAACCCACTGTCATCTAAGATGGAGAAAAAGGAAATCTGCCATATTATGTGTAAGGAAGAGAGGCAATAACAGGAGTGCAGAAGGGGAAAAAAAAAAAGCCTTTAAACCAGTTTTCACTTTCTTTTTCCCTGCTAAATCCTATTTTGATCTCATTTCAGTCAGGTAGACTAGTAATTGAATCAGCAGTGGCACAAATTTCACTGTACTGCTGATCTAGCAAGCAACAGTTTCAGCACATACTTGCTTGTTATTTGGTTAACAATAATGTGTTTTTTTTCTTGATATTTTTTCCCTACTATTGCAGAAAGTGAACAGAACTATATTCAAACTGCTTATAGAAAAAGAGAAGAGAATAATTTATTTCAATGTACTTCTGGCATTATCCTCATTACAGTCCAATATATGTTAAACTTAGTGGAAGAGAAGAGAAAGAATATGAGAAAAAGCTACATCTGAAAGAGGCAATCTTAGATATACTATTAAAGGTGGGCTATAAGCAGGACTTTTTTATATCAGAGGTCAGTGCAGGGGAGATCAGTTCYGCCTGTGTGACTGTGAATCAAACCAAGTCCCATTAACTTTTGAAGCAGCAACACCAGACTATGTCAAGGACTGATTCAGACATACAGCAAGTTAGTGGGCACATCTGAATTAACAGCTTCTTTGCAAGTGTCAAGCTGTAAAGAGTGTAGACATCATCCTTAGCATTGATCATGACTAGATAGCACATTTCTAAAGGAAGTTTAATTGTGTATGGTAGCTGCTAAGTGATAAACAGTATTTTAGGCACATGGTAATAAAAATGCATTAACTGGTATGCTTTAAAATAACACTGATTTTCGTAGGCCTAGGGAAAGTTAACATAAACAGAAGTTTCACATTTTGGGTCCTACCCAGGATTTTCGCTGCCAACCCAAACACCACCAGTTTGAGTTTCTGGACTTTATAGACCTAAATTCACTCTTAGAGGAAAATACACACACAGCTCTGTCTTAAGATAATGTCTGAAAATATTTCATAAGGGATTTTTACAATGAAGACAACATCCTGATGACACTCTTCACAACCAACTGAAATGCTAGCCTTCTGCTGGCAAACTTCCAACCCAGATAATACAGCCTATGTCTGCACTTTCAACGAGATGTACATTCTTCACTCACTTTCATAAGGATTGTTGTCTGATACAGTCACATGCTTAACAGTTATTTTTCCTGTCACAAAAAAGTGAATTTAAAAAATGATAAGGTTATTGGGTGAAGTGGCTTGGAGGCATTTTAAGGATCATTCTGATTTTACAGGATTCCAAAAAAGAGAGGTAATTGTTAACATCCAGATCTTTTTAAGATGTCTAGTCCACATCTTATTTCCTTCTATGGATATATACATGTCTTRACAAAGATAGAAAGGATATATTTTTCTCTGTTCAGAAACTGTAGAAGTCAAACTGAAGTTCACCTAGCAGCATTTGAGTTCCTCTCGACTGTCTTATCAAGGCAAAGTGCCCCACTCCTATGAGTTTCTTCAGTTGTCTGGCAGGTTTTCCCTCTTCATTTTGCCCTGGGGAGAATTTGTGTTGTACCTCAGTAGACTTTCTGGCCATTAAGTGACTTAGGACTAAAYTCTCTCCTCTGACTCACATACAGTGTTCACTATCATCCTCAAAGTGACAAGTCCATGGTACTCGATCTATCTTTGTTAAGCAAGGAAAAGTCTTAAAATAAAGAATTAACAATGATGGTTATATATCTGAGACAAAGCGCAAGTGCTCACATCATGATGCCACTGTTATCCTCTTAAACCAAGCAGGTTGTGGATTCCAGACTTGCCTCCCTAAGAACAGCCCATCTTTTCTGTGGTTGTAACTTGCCTCATTTCATGTTTAGCACCCACTCACTCTGTCCCAACATCAAGGAACAGCACAAGCATGATCCTCATTCTCAACAACAGGACATGCCTATTCGTTTTTAGGAGAAGTCCAAAACTTCCCAGACATCTCAGTATCCCTAAATGAGCCTCGCCTCTTATACAAAGGAGCCCCGCAGTTCTGAGAAATGATAAAAGATTATCTATGATGCCTTTGAGACTACTGAAGCGAGTGACAAGTTCCTTATAAACCCCCTCTACAAAAATGCAGAACCATCACAAAACCTACAAGTACCCACTGCCACCTACTACTTTACCAACTGCCCATTATCTTCCGTGTTACTGCCCCTTAATAAGATAAATCCTTTCAACTTCTGCAGGAAAATGTCTTCCTCCTCTCCTCTTATTAATAAGAAACATTACACTCTTAGTAATACAAGCTTTCTTTATATTCTTCTTATTGCACATTCACTGACAGTGAGTTTTGCATCAGGGCAGGCTAAGTACCCTAGATTCAAGGGTGAATCAAGGGTGAACAAATTAATTTAAGCTCTTATTGTCATGAGGAAATGAGCTTGTTTTCCAACACACATCAGTGGATGATCTCAGATTATTAAGCCTTGCTTGCCTGATATAAGTTTAAGTTCTTGAACAAGTCAGAAACCTTCTCATTGCTACAAGGGGGAATTTCATTCAATTCAATGCAAAGATTTCCAAAACATTCCTTTCACCTATGTGGAACACACACCTAGAACTTCTTGGTCCTTGGTGTCTGCTCTGGATAGCACCAGAGTTTGTTCAGAAACCTGCAGACAAGCTGAGGACCTCCCATCCGAAGAATTCTTACTGCTTAACCTTCAGACAAAAAGACAGAAAAAGTGCATTCAGATAAAGATGCATTAGGTTTATTTATAAGATCAGATCACACTGACCAAGACATTCAATAGCTGTATCTGCCTTTTTCAGTGGCCCTTTCAAAGCATCCTTAGATCTGAGTAAGGCTCTAAATGAACTTAGACTGGGCATACTTAATAAAATTGTGACGGCTATAGAACAGGCAACTTTCTTTTCTTTTGAACTGCTGCTAAACGTACCTGTCACTGATATTTGGAGATTTTTTCCAAAGAGGAAATTTAGCAAAGTGTCTTTTCTCTGAGCAGACTTTTATGTAACGGTACATGCAGAAACTACTGAAGAGTTTGTCAAATTTCTGTTTGTATTATTTTGTCTTTTTTGACTAAAATTTAATTCTTAAAAAGATGTCTTTCACTCTGTCACTTAAAAAGATAACTGTCATTCATTTTAGAAGTATGAAAAACCTGAAAAGATCTTTCAGTCTAAATGAGGGAACTTCTCATTAACTGGATTTATTTTCCTTAAAAAAAGAATGTGGAAAATACACCTATGCAGAAAAAAAAGTATGCTAATTTCAAAGCTCTGTATATTGTACAATTGTCTGTTTCATTCAGACCTTTAAAAGTCTTCTGTTCTCATTTAAAAAAAGATATCCAACAATTGTATACATGTTAAGTCTGTTTGGATATCTCTTATCAGCATTTAATTAAGAAAATATCATTAACTAGACTTTGTTGTAAGATCTGTGGAAATTGTTTTAAAAGGGATAGAGTGTTTTAAGGTAATTATGTCATGGAGATATTCCCACTTTTTTTTTTTTCCATGAGTAATATAATTTGTATTTAATTAAATGCAATATTAAGTGTTTTGGCTTTCTTCCAATGAGTGGGAAAGATACATCTAGCTTTGTGAAGTCAAAACCATACCAAAGTATCCAATAGAAAGTCCTGCAGGAGCGATGTATGCAGTACATGTTTAAAGGTGAGGGAACACCATCTTGGTCCTCATGGAATTTGAAAAGGGCAAATTCTGATGGATAATCATGGAACATAAGTTCCCTATGTAGCTGTCTGGCCAGAAGGGGGTGAAGTAACACTTTTATGTGTATACAGAAGAATAATACTTTGAAATAAACAGGTTTGTATTCTGTATTGCTCTGTTTGAACTAGGATAGCTTTCCATTTATGGTTTCCACAATTCAAGAATTAGATGACAGGCTTTAAACCAAGAGTGACTAGTTTTCTGGAAACATTCATGGGAATCCTTGTGAATTTGAGAGAGACCTATCGAGGAGGGCTGGTGAGAAGGGCAGGGTTATTCCTGAGGGGCAGGTAGCAGAGCTCACTGCTGGACCGGGTAGGGGAGTCAATATCTGACACCCACTGATACCAACACCAGTGTCTCCTGCTAACTTGCTTCCTCTCACACTTTCTTCTACCTGGCAAACCTAACTGACATGCCACAGTTTAATCACCCCTGCCAGAGAGGTACAAGCACACGCCCAAGTACCCTTCTCTTTGATAAGTTAAAATGGGTATTTCATCAAGGACTGTAAGAACCCTAATAGAAAATGACAGCTTGATGATAGACAATAACATAACAGACAGGGCTAAGACTAGATCCAGCCATAGAAATTATTCTGGCCTGGCATGTGCAAAGCTGAAGAGTCAAATGCTTCTAAATACCATAATTCAGATGAAAATAAGTTTATCTTAAACTATATAATCAGGTGCTGAACACACGTGATGGCCAAGAAAACCTACAAAGGGCAAAAAGTCATGTGAACTAGGGTTGTGATATGAATTGTTTATATAACATGTTTAAAAACATATTGTTGTGAAATGTTCACATAATCAGCAAAGTCTCTGGCAGCCTGGGATGGTGCATTATGCTGTATGTAACTGGGAAATGTTTTCAAGCCGAAACAAAAGGCTGCTTGTTTCCTTCTTTCTTGGTACTACTGCAATATACTGTCCTGGAAAATTCAGAAGGAAATATTACCATCTAATTTTTTGAGAAAACGCTTGGAGCCCAGTCTGAAGAAACAGGCACTTTCAGTTCCTTGCCCTAGTATTTATCACTACCTTGCAGCCTGTAAGACAACCAGTCACTTTACTGGTCACACCATAGGGTCACAAATCACTTTGGAGAACAAAACCAAAATGCTTTGATTGTGTCTGTCCCTCTAAGCTATGGGCTGGTTTCTACATCTTTGGGATATTGCAGTTGTGTTTGTTGTGCATATGTAGTGCTTGTTATGCTGGCACCAGACACTGGATTGACTGATGTACTGTATTGAAAGGACCTTATGTATAAAGGCGATGATGCTCAAGCAGTGCACTGACGGGGAATACAGCTCAAAGTGGGGAGGCAGAAGGAGCAGCAAAACTTTGGGAAAGACATAATGAGCAAGGGGAAAGGGAGCACAGGGGGAGGGCCTACCTGTCTGGGCAGATCTAAATTGTGAGCAAAGGGAAGAGAAGTGGTGTGAAAATGTGCCAGGAATATTGTAAACAAACATGATGACAAATGGAAGAGGGATTATCTTTTCTTAAATCTCTTATTCCGTGGAAATGTAATCTGATGCCCCCCCACCCCTACAAATATTCCCTTAAATTAGGGAAACATAATGTATCTAAAGTTACAGAGATATCAGAATTCACAGTTTTATAACAAAAGTTATTCAAGTCCTCTCTTGCCTGCCAAAGTACTTCAAGGCATTTGTGCCAGTACCATAATTGCACTCCAGTCTTGTCCTTTTCTCACCATTGTCTCTCTTTCTCCTAGTGATAGAGCTGAGTAGTAGGGAGTTTAAGGTTCATTTCGTGTCTTTACCATTCTATTTTCACTGAAGGTTTTTCAGCTGAAACATAGCTTTCCCTCTGTCTGGCAGTTTTGTTCTGTCGCTAAGTGCTGCTTTGCTTTCATATCAATCACACTTTGTTCCTTTCTGAAGATCTCAACAGACTGTCTCCTGACACTGGGCTACAAACACTGTGCAACTTGCAAGCACATCCTCCTTGAAAACCTCGGCTTTGCAAAGAGATGTTGCAAGCACGGCTGTCATCGCAGCCGTGGGCAGAGTGATCTGTCGGTGCTTCTTTCACACTCTTCCCTCCTGTCCTGTGCACATAGCTCTCTCCAAAAAGATCTATCCAGAAGTTGCATTGCTTTGCCTGCTCTTCCCCTCCTTCACCACTGACCACATGCTCACCATAAGACAAAAGTAGCATTGTAACAGTAATACTATTATAACTTAACAGAAATAGTAATAATAAACATTTAACAGACTCCTTCCCTCCCTTCCTCCCTTGAGGAGCTCTTGGTGCCATATGAGACACTAAGAAATAAACGTTTTTAACAAATAAGAATAGAACACAAATTAGTCAGATCAGATATAGGTACAGTCTTTTGGAATTATATAGCAACCCTCCCCCCAAAAAATCAGATGATTTGGTCAGAGTCCCCAGTGATAGCGCAGCAATTTTATTGTCTTCTAATCAGTAGAGTGCAATCATTCCAATATACAAAAAAATTTATCTAAGGTTTGTACAAGAAGCAAAAGCATATTACCGGTAAGCCAATACTCATCTAAAATATGTGTTAATATATACCACAGCAATATTAAATAAATATCCTAACCCCCAATGTAATTTATACAACACAGATTGTTAACAGTAGTAGTCAAAACAAATCCTAATATGCAGATCCTGCAGACATTTTAATGYACGGATTCAGTCTACCATGCATGTGCTCAACTTCAGACAACCAAGGCTGTCTCTTCTGAGAAGAAGAAAGAGTCTTTCTAGCTTTTTCCCTGTGGGGACGTTCACACAGCCCATCCTTGCCAAATGTTAGCAACATTGTAACTATTAACTGTTAACGATACTTGTTAAAGGTAATGTAAGTCTAAATAGCGTGAGTGGATCAAACACACAAAACTGTGTGTTAGGATGTTTGCCCCAAACTGACCAAGTTAAAGAAAAAAAAMCACCATCAACCAGATTGAACAGTAATCAGGGAACTTTTAAACAGACTTTTGAAACAAAGGAGTTGATCTGAAAAAAATCATAAAAGAAGCATGAAAATTCATAACAGCAGGGAGAGACCTTGAAGTGGAAACAACAGCAGTCAAAAAAACCTGGTTTTGCATGGCCAGAAGTCACCCCAGTGCCATCACACCTCTGCCTGGTACATGTCATTAATAAATGAATAAGCTGCTTCAGTTCTGATTCAGTTTAAACTAAGTGCACTGAGCAGTTTTTCCCAATGACAAGTTATTTCATCAGTTTTCCCCATGGCTAGTTCCAAGGACTTTCTGACTGAGTTTACATACAGTGCAGCATTCCCTTATATCCTGTTACATATGTTAAACTACATTTTCATGCTGTGCTTTGGAGACTACACTATTTCTGCAAAGGCTGGTGGGAACACTATAGCTCCAGCACACACCCTGGACATATATGAAAGTAGCAAGCTCCTGGTTCCTCGGGCCTTTTTCTGTGGATTGAAATATAGTACGAGGAGAATAAAAGATGAGCTGCTGTTCTTTGTCAAAGACCTTGCAATCCTGTCCAATGAAAAGGCATTCATGTAAGCAGATGACGTTTGGGTTTTTAGGTTCCTCTTTCAGTATATAGATGAGGAGAAAATAACTGCTAAGCGATAAGAATTAGAGATAGATTGAAAAAGGAACCTTCTGAAAGAAAATATGAAAGTCTGCATTATTTATAAGGCTTGGAAAGTGGAGTTACCATAAGTAACATTGGTGAAATGATTTGTTTACATGACTCTCAGAACACAGGGCAGTAAGAGACTCTCTGGCTTAAAACTTGAGTCTTGGCAACCTTTTGCACCTTCATAGCATGATACAGAGTAGTCAGAGCCTTGGCCTCTGGTTCTGGAAGTTCAAAGATTAATTTCAACAAGAGAATTTTATATGTTACAAGGCAGGTTAAGGCACCTTTTTTGGAAATCAAGGGTGGGCTAAGCTGTGCTGTGTGCATGGCTTATATAATCCCTCACTACACTCCACATTACTATAGTCAAGATGTTTTCAGGGCCAAAATAACTTATTCAAAACCAACTTGACTATCACGACTTCACACAATTGTTTAGACAAATCTCAATAAAAGTGATTGCAAAGGAGTAGGAGTGGGAACACTGGTGTTTGAAACAAGGAAACATCCAATATAAAGGAGACCACCTCCACTTCAAGTGTCCAGCATTTCCTGCATATCATTTTCCTAAAACAAAGATGACTGACAGAAAGATTGGAAACATCTGAAAGGAGGGCTGAAAGTATTGACGTAATGGCTAGTTGTTATGCCTCAGGTGAATGTCATTCTATTAATAGCGGGTCTATGCAGCATATCATTATAAAGAAGAAATGTATTGAAGTTCCTGTTGAATAATAATCAGGTGTAAATTCCTTCTGGGACTCCAGCTGACATACAGTTCTGAATACTGGTTTATATTTGGGCCAGTTCTCTACTGATCCTCAGCTGCTTAGACAGTGTGATTATATCGGCTGGGATCTGTTACGTATCAGGAACAAGTCTAATCCTCACATTTTACTTGTTTGTTCTAGCCCCCAGGGAAATAACAAACCTGATATTCCCAGCCTTTGGCCAAATAATCAATCATCACATATGCTGGCAAAAACTGAGTTTTTGACCAGAATGATTATATGGTGTTTCTGTACTGTATTTTCTTATTCAAATATATATTCCCATGGACAAGTTTTCACTGGCAATATTTCTGTGCCTTTGGTTCTGTGGTTTATGTCTTACTCTGTCATGTGCTCATGTGGTGTAAGTCTGAGAAGCAAAATCACAGAATCATAGAAACACAGAATTATAGAAAAGTCTAAGGTGGAAGGGACCTCAACAGATCATCTGATCCAACCCTAGATTAAGTTATAGAGGTCCCTGTCAAGCCAAGTCTTGAATATTTCTAGCAAGGGAGAATCACTTCTCTGGGCAATCTATTCCAACATTTCATTGTTCTCACAGAGCATAACCTTTTTTTTATGTTCAGATAGAATTTCCCTTGAAGCAACTTGTGTCCATTGCCTGCTGTCCTGTCACTGTGCATCCTTGTGAGGAGAATGCCTTCGTCTTCTCTAAAACTACCCTCCAGATTTTGGAAGACTGGATTCCCTGAGCCTTCCTTTTTCTAGTTTGAACAAAACCAAGTTCCTCAGCTTTTCTTCATATGTCAAGTTCTCCAACCATTTACCCATTTTGTTAGCCTCCAATGGACCCTCTCAATTTTTTCAAGGACTTTCTTGAACTGGGCAAACCAAACTGGACACAGTACTCCAGATGTGGCCTAACAAGGGCTGAATTATCCTATCCCTTATTCAGCTGGCTATACTCTTACTGATGCAGCCCAGGGCATGGTTTGCCTTTATTGCCACAAGGGCACACTGCTGGCCCATGTTTAGCTTGCTATCCACCAGGACACCTGGTCCTTTTCTACAGAGCTACACCCCGGCCAGTCAGACCCCAGCCTTTGCTGCTGCTTGGGATTATTCTGACCCAGGTGAAGGATTTCACATTATTCTCATGTAATTCTTGTTGGTCCAATCTTCCAGCCTCTGAGTGGTGGCTCTTCCTGTTACTGTCGTGTGAAGGGAGGGAAAGGGGTAATCAACCTTTGCCTGCCAGAGCCCTCCTCAAAAGGACTTTCACTGAGTCAGGTTCGCAAAGTTGAACAAAATAAACAATTTATTAAAGCGACAGATCAACAGGTTCAGGATTGCTGGTGATAAATGCACTTACTGCAACAAATTCTACTTTTTCTGAGCTCAAACTGATAATTAAGCGCTTTCAACAATGGTATTTTTCCCGGGGTAACGTCCGGCATTGTCGGAGGCACAAACCTTACCAAAAAGGCGCCCCTGTTTTGGGGAGCAGAGAGGTCCAGGCCCGTTGACCCATCCGTAGGTTGGTGTTCTTGTCCTCAAAATGGAGGGACGTTTATGCGCTGAATTTATACTCTTGGCGAGGTGGGGCTGAGTCAGACACTGTGGAATGTTTGGTCTTTGTCGAGCTCAGCAGAGGGTGTCAATGGCTGCTGGTCTTTTTTTCCTTTTGCCCTTATCAACACCACCAGGCTGCAAGACTCCCGCCTCGTCCCAGGCATCGTTTCGGGTGGAGCAATGTCGAGTGGTGAGACCTCCGCCTCATCCTGGGCATTGCCTCACCCCTCACCAGCATGGGCATCAGACCGCAAATCACCCTTTGTATTCACTGTTTACTCCTGGCAGGGAGGATCACAGATAATCACAGACCATTATCCCACACTTCCTTCTACATTATCCACCTCTCCTCCTAGATTGCTGTCATCTACAGACTTGGTAAGAGTACTTTCAATCCCACCATCTAGATGGTTTTAAAGCTACTGAATGATATCAGACCCAGCACTGACCCCTGAGAAACTCCACTTGTGCCTGGCTGCCCGTTTGATTCTGAGTCATTAACTACTACCCTTTGAGCTTGGCAGTTTAGCCATTTTTTTCATCCATCTTCTGGTCCATCTATCTAGTCCATTTTTACCAGATTATCAACAAAGATGTTATGGGGAGACCATATCAAACACTTTGTTACAATCAAGTTAGATGACATTCGCAGCTCTCCACTCATCCAGTGAGGAAGTAATTTTGTCATAGAAGGCAATCAGGCTGGTCAAGCACAATTTGCTGTTGGTAAATCCTTGTTGGCTTTTCCCAAACATGTTGTTGTCCTTCATGTGCCTGGGAATAATAGGCCCTTCCATGAGGACCTGTTCCATAATTTTCCTAGGGACTGAAGTGAAGCAGACTGATCTGTAGCTTTTCAAACTTCCCTTTTTGCCCTTTTTGCAATGGGCATAATATTTGCCTTCTTCCAGTCATCAGGAATTCCCCTGACCTCCAAGTCCTTTCAAAGATGATGAAGAATGGCTCTGCAGTGAAGTCAGCCTCCTCTTCCAGAACCCTTGGATGTATCCTGTTGGGTACCGTAGACTTGTACATGTCCAGCTTGTACAAATGGTCCCGAAATCAACTCTTCTACTGTCGGAGGTTTACCATTTTCTTTGCTGTTGCTTCCTGGCATAGAGACTTGAGAGCTAACTTTACTCATGAAGACCAAAGCAAAGGAGGCATTGAGCAACCCGGTCTTTTCTGTGACATTTATAACTATCTTGCTAGCCCTTTTCAGCAGCAGACCTATATCTTGTCCTTCCGCTTGCTGCTAACATATCTATAAAAGATTTTCTTGCTATTCTTGACTTCTCCTGTCAGTCTGAGCACCGGCCTTCTGCCTTCCTAACTGCATCTCTGCATGCCCAAGAAATATTTCTATTTTAATCTTTAGGAGTCTTTCTTCTTTCCATCTCTCATTTGCTTCTTGTTTTAGGCAAACATGACCACTCTAATTGGTTTGCATAAAATCCAATTTAATAGAATAATTGAGCAAGTTACAAGTAAGCAAAACAGCGCTGGGTGGCTGGGGAGTCTCCTGCTCCACCAACGGCACGCAAAATTCCCCCACTCACAGTCTCCTTATATGCGGCTCTAGTTCCGGGTATATGTGGCACTTCCTGTAACTTCTGTGGTTGTGCCGACTGTTGTTAGGGGGTCTTCTTCAGCCCTCTGGTGGTCGTGGGGATGAAGGCTGGAGTCTTCCTTGGCGTTGTGAGTGATGACCTTCAGGTCGTGTGCACACATTTCACAATACAGTTGTGCAATACCACCATATTAGGTAATCTAAACTAACATTGCAGTTTCGCTAGCTCAGTGGAATCATCTCGGGTGGGGGACATGTTCTCGTTACAGGATGTTGTAGTTTAGCCCGTACTTAGCGCCTAGTTTCATCGTACAATCACTTCCCGAGTTGATGAAACAAATTAGCACATATCACACTTCTTTTTGTCAGTTGAGCTAAGTAGCTTGCTATTTAGCTAGGCTGTTTCCTTGTTATGCCTGCTCTTTTTCCAGCTTAGGAATGAAATACTTTTCATGCTTTAAGAGGCTGGTTCTGAAAAATCTCCCTTGATGAATCTTGGMATCTGGGATCTTGTTCTGGGCAAACAGCAAACTTCCTGTGACCAAATGTCACCTTGGCAGAAGGGTGCCTCAGTCCCCCATAAAAGGGATTACCCCACTAATAACGCTTGCCACTTCTTCTCCCTGCTGGTGTTGACCTGTTGAGCGGGAGCTGTTGGCCCAGATGTCTCTTCAAGTGGAACCTGTTCGTTGTCCTTTCTATTGCCAGGACTCCATTTCTGTTTTTGATCTGAATTTTTCCATCTGTCTTGTCGCCATGGGTCATGAGTTTCCAGAGTGCTTTGTCCTGCAAGTCCCTGTCTTCTCCTTGTTCAGGCTTGCTTCTGGCCATCCCATTCTGTTTGTACCTTGAGCCCCCAACTGCTGTCTCTGCTATGTTGCTGCTAGCATCCTATCCATTTCCTGCTCACCCTCCTGGCTGCAGCGTAACCTGCACTAACTCTTCCTACAGCTCCTTTGCCTCCAGGTTCAATGATTTAATCAGGGCACACATCCCACAGTTAAGGTGTCAATCCTTCTCAGCCCAGAGAGGAGCAGCAAACAGCAGCTAAATAGCAAATGGCAGCTGGGCACAGGCATCTGCTGGTCCTGTGTAAGGCTTCCCCCCTGCAGGTCCCTTCTCATGAGACTACAGGAAAACACCTTTCAAGCACAATTTGCTCAGCCCATGAGTGCAGCTGCTGCCACATGCTCCTGCCACCCACACTGCCCTCACAGCAAATTGCAGGAAGAAGTCACTGTGTGCTGAATGTTCATTCTTTCCTCCAGCTGACTTATTTTTATGGATAAGCTCTTCTGAAGAGTTGAGTTATCCTTACACACCAATTTGCTGGAGGGGGAAAAGCACAGAATAAAAATGTTCTATTTGTTGCTCATAAGCTGATGAGAGAAAAGAACACATAGAACAGACAAAGTATACATACTCATCTGTACCAGATTAAAAAAAAAACAATGAACAGTAATTTATCTTTCTGTTCATAGACAGTTAGCTAGCTATCCTGCTCTTCTGATGACAAACAACATATCACATTACAGTGGCCACAAAACTAATGAGGAACACAACTGTATTTCTTTATAATAAATTATCACATACCCAGTTAAACAAATTCCAGCCTGGCTTCTACACCTTAAGGAAGAAATATGTCCTTTACTTGTGCTTTCACTCTTTGGATCAAGACATTCATGCAGGTTGCACTGATTAACATGAGATTAATGGGAGATACAAGTATTCAAGTGTGCAAAGTGCATATTTTTAACCAGTTCTCAAAATAAAAAAAAAAGAGTGCTGGCTGCAATATGACAAACAAATTGAAGCAGTTGTGAGTCTGTCAACCAATTCTGCACACAGATTAAATACTAAAGTAATACATATACACTCATACAGGCATGCCAGACAGTGTAATAAAGGATAAAAGTTGCATTATGTTCAAGTACAGAGGACTTAGTCTTCTTGTTACAGTATGTTTATATTAAAAAGACAACTAAAAGTTAGGCCTTGAACTGTACTTGGTAACTATGCAGTGTTTTGCCATTTGGACTGCATATATTGCAGAGCAGTTTAACCTAGCCATTATGCTTATTTTTCAGGAAGGAAACAGGAGGAGGACAAATCAATTAACCCACTACCCTCTGTCACAGTTTTTCATTACAAACATTTCCTACCACATATAGAATCAATCTCCAATCTTGAGATGTTTCTTATCAAGAGAATTATTGAATTTTTAGCATTTACGTTACCTTGTTATCGCTATCTAGAAACACAATACAAACAGCACCTCCAAAGTTTTTTTAAAAAGTAAAAATATAAGATTTGATAGAAATGTAAATCTGAGCATGTAGGAAAGGCGACCAAGACCTTTCACACACTGAAACTGGACTTGCCTTTCTGCTCTATTATATAATAATGCTGTCTCTGGATGAATCTAATCTGGAAGTTCAACCATTATTCTGTCTTCTAGAGAACAAGGAACAACTGGTGTATATCATTCTTCTGTACCAACATTTGCTRTTTATGCTTCCCGACAAGTGACATCGTTGTTACTTGGGTGGAATTGAAATAGGCCAGCTGCAGAAACAATTACTTCCCTTTCCTGAAAGGAGCCAGTGGGGGAAACCACTTAAGAACTCCAATGTTCCTGTAGTTACATGAAATGTGGAAATCTTCTTGTCATCAGCTGCATTAATTTCTGGTATGACCAGCTGTAACACGGAAGTAACCATATACTGCAAATGCACAAATGCAGTAAGAAGCCAATGGTTTTAATATTAAGATGATAACCATTCTAATTTGATCTTTCTCCAGATTACATTGTAATATATTAAATCTCAAATACTAGCTGGATGCAATGTATAAATGTTGTCATCAGATAATCTTTTAAGAATCTAATGAGAAAGCAGTATTTCATGAAAGAGTTAGGTACTTGGAGTGAAACATGTCATACTCAGCTGTGAATTCTTTGTTTTTAGATATTCATAACATTATAGTAAAGCAGTTTCAAGCTCAGGGAAATACAATATAACTTATTTGCATGTCTGGTTTGGCATTTCAAAGTTGGGGGGGGTTGTTATTTTGTAGGAAAKAGGTTTATGATTCTGAGGATGTGTCATACTGCAGGGGATGTAAAACAGATACTTTGGGTGTTCACCCCCCAGCTGCTAGAGCTGGTGAGCAAAAGTTCAGTGTGTCTTTTCTTTGCAGGCTTTATACCAAAACAGTAATTTACATATACAATTTCCTCAGCCCCCATCCTTAAGAATTTTATGCAAAAAGAGTGTCTCTCTTGCTCAGATATTACCCTGCCTTCAAATGCAGACATATGCTAGTCATTGTGGGGCTCATTCTGGAATAATTCCTGGGTGGCTGAGTATAGCACAGTCTGTGAGATTCTGCTTTCTGCTGCTAACCAAATTAAATATGGACTTTCAGCTCAGTTTGTCCTTTTCCTTTCTCTTCCTCCCAGCCATTCAGCACTACCTGACTAGTGCATGACTGCCAGAGGCTTCATACAATTTAAAAAAATAGGGAACTGCTTTTTCCTGTTTTTTCCTTATCCCAAATTTTTCACCATGTGACACTGTTTGGAAGAGAGAGGCAATTTACATATTTTTTTCTTATGCAGCCAGGCTGATTTTTACAAATCATTATTGCATAATTGGCCAAATTCTTGGTTATTGAATCTAGAATGAGAAAGTTAATTTTCATTTTATATGTTGATATTCAGGAGTGCACATTCAATTAATCAAAATTTACTAAGTTACTATGACCATTTTGAAATCTCTGGGACAATGAATTTAATCCAGACTTTTAAATAATATTTTAACAAGAATTCTTTCAAGGAGACCCATGAAGGGTCCATATGAAGGGCTTTAGTGAAATTTAGTTTGATGATATAGATGGATCCATTAGATCTGATTTCTGATCTTTTGTTGTAAGAAATGTGAATTGCAAATTCAAATAAGGATTAAAAGCAATAAAGTTTTATAGTGTTCTTTTTTTTTTTTATTCAGTGATGTATAAGTGCATTTTAAACCTATGAAACTCCCAGATATTCACCCAGGCTTTTTCTATGTATTTTGTATAAAGCACCTTGCAGTTCCTTAACTTTAAGATACTATATAATTTATATCTACTGTAAAAAAGATTGATGCTATTTGTTCAGTGTGATTTATTTTTTATTACAATTTTTGAAAAGTAATCAGTCCCTTATTTAATGGGTCAATAGGTAGATGCAAGCCCAATTACAATAATAAAACAGCAGAATTAGTTTCTGAATTATTTGTTCCTTAAAAAAAGAGGATTTGTGTAGGAAAATCTGATCAAGCAATACATATTAGACAGTTTCTTAATTCCTGAAAGGGATTAAAAAGAGGGTATAATATCTGAATTTTAACAGTGCAGAAAATGAGTTCTCTCATTTTCACAAACAGCATGAGTATACATGCATTGGCCATGTGGTACTAACCCTGAGAGGAGAAATCCTGTACATTACAAGCACACAGTATTGAATTACATGTGTTATTAGCAGGACTATTAGATATTTTGTTAGACTTAAGCAAAGCCCTGCTGGAAAGATAATTTACCTCTTTTTGTACTGATCCCCTTGTTTTGACTGGGGATGAGCATTGTGATAAAATCATACAAAAAGTTTTTTTTTTTAATTTATCTGGGACATTTGGTAGTGGAGAATCACTCTGTTTGAAAACTGCCAATACTTGTATGTATTATAGAAAAAAGCTTTTTTATTAGGAGGAGTAGGACTGTAGCAAGCACATTTTTAGGTGCAAAGTCTAAAGCCAAAGCATTAAAGCTGGGATGCTCAAGCCATCTTTCTAAATTGACTTTAGGCACTGGTGACTAGATAAAGATTTATTGTAAAATGAAGTTGGCAGCTTACTTTGAAAGCTTGTGTGTTAGAAGCTCCATGTGGTACCTGGCATATACCTCTGAATTCAGTGTAATTGTGAAAAATACCAAGTAAGGAGGAGTATACTGTTAGCTACCATGGATACAGAGGTATGCATGTGGAGTTATTAGGAGTATCAGAAGCTGCACAGATTAAATTATTAGAGATGGAGTAGCATATTCAATTAAGAAGCAGGTGTTTGAACCTAACAGGATAATTTGAACAATCAAGGGAAAAAAAGTTTCATTGCTCACTTTTGCTAAATCTTATTAAGAAACAAGGGCTAAATTATTTCAGCCTGTGTTCCCGTGGGAGGTGAATGCTGATATCAATAGCTCTGTGAGCCATACAAAAGTACATCCTACAGGAGATGGGGAAACTGATAGATGTAATCCACTTTCTGCTTATACAACAGAGAAATTTATTCCTGCTGTAATGCTGCACACCTCAACGAACCCTGGTGAATCTAGGACTATCATCACGCAGAAGTCATGTTAATGTACATATAGCACTGACATTAACACATTTACTAATTTTAGTCTAAAAACAATTTCAGAAGAGCGCCTAGTACTGGGTATTTAAACCATCTGCAATCAGTCCTGCATAGTGCAGTGAATATAGTGAAACATTCACATCTTCCTCAAAGTCACTGATATATATAAGCCTTTGAGCACATTCAGTTTCCACAGCTATGAGGTTTGATAGTCCTCCAACATTTTGCTTAGCAGTTTGGGAATTCTGACGTACTGCTTAACAGCACTTTAAAATTTAAATAATGAACCCCTTGAATGATCTTGCAGCCTCTTCCACAGAATCAATACCGGATGAATAATTGGCAATAGATTGTAATCTATATCACAAAGACAGGAATTCTTTTCCTGCCCTCAGATTTTACCTTCTGTTTGTCTCATGATTTTCCTTGTTTGATCTGAAACATTATACATTACCCTGAATGAATTCTTAGTCTGGGAAGCTATTGCAGGAAAATACTTTAAACTAAGCATGGAATGAAATCAAGTTTTCTTTTCTATAGTAAGTACTTATAAGAAGAAGTAAGTTCAAAACTTATTTACTAAACTTGAAAACTAAACAACTGTCATGTATCTTGACTGTTAAATACAAATGTGATGTGAATTTTTGAGCACAGCAGTATATTAATGGCAGATTAACAAAGTATTACCAATATATTTGTGCAGCAAGTCTAATGGAGGCAGAGATTTGACACTACGAGGCACCTGAGACATGGTCCCGGAGACGTATAGAAGGGCAAGACAGTAGAATTTAGTTAAATGAGACACCTGGGTGACTGGTCTACCTCTGAAAATGATTGTCTTGATTTAAAAATCTTGATCCTTCAGAGCCAGTTACACAACACACATTAGTTAGGAGGGCCTTTTTTAAGCTGAACAGTCTTGGCTGAAGGAATCATTGGAAGCCATGCGTACCAGCTTCTAACAGACACAGCATATTCCTGGAAGATTCCCTGAAGATAGGGTTTTTCATATTTATGAAGATGATGGAGCTCTGAAACTCTGATTAGATCCACCAAATGGCTTTTCAAATAAAATGATTTGTGTTCAATCCACTGACATTTTAGCATAACAAGGGATGCACATATCACCTTTATCTGTGCAATTACATGTGAAAGAAAAATAGCCCCGAATGATAAAAAAAAAAGCTTGCATCAGCTGATTTTCTTCATCATGTAGAGTAGAAACCAGACAAAGAGTGGAACACACTGAATTGCCATGCAAGAAGTTTGTGTTGCTCTCACTTTTGGCTTGTGCTGCCTGGAACATACTTTTGTAGTCCATCACAACTCTAAAGATAACTCCTCTCCATCTAGGTGTTGTTGCGTTCGGTGGTCCCTGAAGGGTCTTTAACGAGGCCAAACAATGTCCAGTTGTGAATAGCTGCTTTTAGAGCATCCCAGAACTTGACTATGCAACCAGCGCATCTGATCTTAAAATAGAGCTTTAACATTTGGAGCTGAGAATAGATCATCATAGAACCTCAAAACAAAAAATTGCCCAGGAAAGTATTTTTTTACAATTTGCTAACTAAGAAATTCTATAACCAAGCACATGGATGTGTTTTGAGTTACAGAAATGCCACAGGATTGAGGAGGACTGCCAGAAGTTACATGTTATTTCCATGGCAGTATTAAAGCTCTTGTAACTGTTTGTAGCAGGCTTTCCTTTCCACATCTACTTGCACACACACACACAAAAAAAAGAATGTGTTAATTTTTGGTCACTATGAAAGAGCAAATGTATCTGTGCATACACATGCACACTACCCAGAAAGGCAAGACACTACTGTCTACTTGCTGAAATACAGGAAAAATATATAGGGTGTGTATCAGTTCCACCACAACAAAGATGTTGTTACAATGCAAATAAACCTGATTTTATAACTTAAAATTCCAAAGTTTTACAGAAATCTACCCAAAAATATCTGTCCACAGTGTTATGGTTGAAAAGCATCTTATAGCAGTTTTGAAACTCTTGGCATTTTAGGCACAGATGGCAAATTTGTACAATTGTTAATTACTTTTTCCCCCAATACACAGTATAGTGTATTTTTCAGATACTAAATTCAAAGTGTCAGATCCCCACCCATCAGACTATCAGTACTGCAGCACAAGGCAATAATACTACTTAATTAAAATACGGTCCTTCCTGCAGTGTAACTTGAGCAGAATCCAATTGTCAGAGGAGAATGTTAGTGGAATCACACATTTTTTWTATCTCAGTGCTCCTAAAGTGAGTCAATGTCTTTTTCATTGATATGACATTAAGATATTCAGGGTTTCCAGAACTATTGCTACTGCAATAGAGATAAAACACGACTTTAGTTTTCTAAAGTTTTGTTGCCAAATTTTCAACAATGAAAAGAATGGTACAAAGCACATATGCACCCAAAATGTTTTTTAAACCTTTGCATATGGTATTTTCAAACTACTCTTGCTTATAGTCAATTATCCTTCTAAAGACGATATATAGCAGCTATATCAATATAGATTTTGTTGCATCTTTAACATTAAAATTGCACAGTTCTTGGTGCTGAAAAGCTACGCATTTGTTTTACAAGAACATCTAAAGTTTCTATACAAAACCAAATTTTGGCCTTATAGATTTATATTTAGATTATCTTTATGCATGTAATCAGATATTCAAGTGTTCATATTTTATCTGTGCTATATTTAAAGCAAAAAAAAATGCAATAATAGAAAATGCAATTAATGAGATTTTAAGTGCAAGACCATGAGGTAAAGATTTTCACATGAAATATTTGTTCACATTTGTAATTGTTTTCTTTTACTGCTATTGAGGACTATTTTTTGAAAAAAATAGTCTTTTTAGTTCAGAAAAAATAACATGGTGTGATTGATCTTAATAAAAAGGCTTATCTCATATAAAATGTATTATGACTCTTAAGAGCAATTTTCAAGCTTACTTTTACATTTTAAAAAAGATCTTTTGTTCAGTTTTGGCACACGCAGAAATGATCCCCAAATCTCATCTGGAAATTATTTGCAGAGAATTTTAGTAAGAGTTATAAACAAATGAATAGCAGGTTCACAATAGGAATGTTATGTTCTAGTGCAATTATTACTAAGAATGATACAAAATTTAGCATCTTTGCTCAAGTGCAAATACAGAAAATAACTATAGATATCCATCATAATCTTAGTGCAAACCTGAGATCTTACCTTATTCTTAGTTCTTTATTCACAGAGAATGGTACTCTTTTAACAGCCTTCCTAAACCTTACAGTTCACAACATTTAATCCCAAATGTATTAAATAGATTTTCTATATTTTCCTATGAATATACACTTTTAAAGTACAGCAGTTTACTTTAAATGTATAAAATCCTATGAAAATTTTCCTGTCATTGCAAGCTGAGAGTTTGGTATTAGTAATGGCTCTAAGCTACAATGTATGGGGTCTAGTTCTGATCCTTTGCATAGAAATTTATACACAGAAACAATTTTGACTGCTTCTCAGAAAAGAGGCTATAACTCATTTATACCTTGAAAACTAGTAAGAAGAAAATGTTTTAAATCATGTTTTCACAGTTATAATAAGCAACTTGCAATATTAGTGTTATTGATAGAACTGTAAGCTATTACTTAAATATCCCATTTAGCTTGATTACTTAAGTGAACAGCCTTTTTAAGTATAAAACATCCTCAAAAGAGAGTGTCYTGATCTCCATAGAGTTTCTCTACTTTCAGATATGTTTCTCCTTGATTCTGCTTCCCCCAAAGTCCAAAATCAGTCTTTTCCCTTATAGAGAAAATTCCAAAATGCTTAGGGAGCCCCCTTACCTATCCTTCCTCTTTCATTTTGTTTGCTATTAGAAATCTTATATCTGTAGCACAGCCAACTGTTTTAAAGAGATAAACCCTGTCAAAAGAGGGCTGTGACAGTTCATGTAAGCCAGTCATCCAAGAAGAAACATTCACCAGTCTTGTCAGTCAGCTAACCTGGGGCAGATGTGCAGTATTCTCTGCACACCCCAAAAAATAAAAGAATATGAGCTTGGTGGAGTGGGGAGTGAAAGCTTGTAAAATCCCCACACTTTTGCTCTCTGCAATACTCTATAAATAAATAAATAAATAAATAATCCTACAATAGACCTGGGGACTGAATCTGACACTAATCCCCAGAATTAACAAGACTGCCCTGGAATGTCTTTGTTGTGCTTCCATGCTGCAATTAGCACAACATTAATCTGGTGCCTTGACATGATACACTGGGTTTTTTACATTAGTATGTGCTTTTGTGCAAAGTTACACAGGCCTCTAATTTCAGCATTTCTGAATTTTGAAGACTTGGTTTTATAGCATTGCCCTACTTTAAAAGTGCTTGTCAAGGGGGCAGATTTTTTGCTATCTGTGCTGTTGCCTTATTTTCGATGGTTCCTAAAAGCATGGTAGTAGGCTTTTTGTAAGCCAGACCCCCACTTAAAAAATCCTGAGTAAAGCCAAATTGACATTTTTCAAAGTGTCGACTCCATTCAGAGTACTTGAAGTAATTAGCACGTGCTGAGAAGCTCAGGAGCCGGAGGAGGACCAGAAGGGATATTGCTGAGCAGCTTTGTAATAGACTGCCAGTAACTTCTGCTCAGACATAGATTTCTACACTTTATAATGTCCTTTCATGTCCTATGGCAACTATCCTTGTAGCCCTTCTGCTGTTGTGACAGGGCCACGGTCAGCATCATCACCATCTCACAGTAACTCTGGTGTTACATCAGAGATTAATTTTTTCCCTAAAGCCTGTACTGGGATTAAGACATGATTCATTAAAAAGCAATGACCTGCACTTAATTGCCCTCCATATACAGGTAGTGAAGGAAACTGTTTTCAGACTGTTTAACTGAAATCCATACTCTTAAAATTAGGTCATTGCCCTGATAAATCCTTCCTAACTGTATATCCAGAGAGCCGATTAAAATCCAATCTATTCGACATTATAATTAAGCCTCACATCAAGTTTACAGTTTTATAATTACAGCGCTGCATCCTGAGAAAGATCAGAGGTCTCTTCTGTTCATCCGAGGAACTGGAGTAATTCTGCTGAGAGCATCTGAGGAGAGGCAGCACCGGTCTTTACACACATGTAAAGATAGAGGTATGCTGCTGAAAGAGGCCTTTGCCAATTAGCAGACCTGTCCACATGTGCAGATGTGCCCTGAGCAGTGTGGCATCTGGCATCTGAGGGGTGAACTATTTTTTCCACTTTTGGCAATGGACAGAAAAATAGGTAATAAAATAATCTTACTCATCCTGCTTTTATATGTTTCTCAAAAGCAGTGGGAGTACAGGAAAGGGGGAGAGCTGTCTATGATGCTCCAGGGTTTTGCCTCACTCCAATGTTATTTAAAAAGTGCCCAGATGAAGTGGAAGCTTTTCTCTTTCCTCTTCTGGCTTCAGTGATCCTGAAGTGAAACAGAAAGTAAAGGGAGAAGGCTGAGATACAGAGTCTCTACTGAAGCAGTCTTGGAATTTGCAGAACCAGCACC
Source organism: Apteryx rowi (assembly GCF_003343035.1). NCBI lineage: Eukaryota > Metazoa > Chordata > Aves > Apterygiformes > Apterygidae > Apteryx > Apteryx rowi. The sequence goes on along the minus strand of NW_020447273.1, from coordinate 97,485 downwards.
CACCTTCCAGAGACAGGCACAAAACCCCACCACCGTTTCTCTCTTAGACAGCCACTTTCACTCTGCCTGGGTTTCTTCTCTCGAATCAGAAGCTGCTTTTGTTCAGTCAAGGTTTCTTCCTTGTCCCACATAGGCAGTGCTGGGAGCAACCATAAAGCTGATGCTTTCAACCTCACCCAGCGGTAGTACTTTGAAGCTTTTGCCTTTACGTCCTGAGCTGGAGCATGCAGTTCTCCTGCTGAACGAAGCAGTTCAAGCTCTGGGTTACAAGGGCAATTCATGTGCCATTTCAGTAGGATTTCTTTAAACAGATAACAATTTCTAGCCTTACATACGTTAGAGATCACACTTACTTACCTGCCAAGCACATGCAAGAAAAGCAGAGTTACACCTGCTCACTCCATGAGTCCAGCCTTGGAATAAATGTGAACAGGGACACAAGTAAAAAAACAAAAAAATAAATCAAAGAAAAAAAGGTTATGCCTAGCAGATATTATTGCATCCAGTGAAAGAACATAATCATCTTTTAAATCCTGCTTTTTCATGCTTTTTAAAAGCATCTGGAGCTGCTCCATTTTAGAACCTCAGCACTTCACTTCAGCTTGTTTTACAAAACATACCAGAGCCTTTTTTTTTTAATCAATCTGCTTAATCCCCAGCCTACTGCCCAAGGCTTGTCTTGGCCCAATAGCCAATTTTTCCCCCCGACATCTTTGAAAGAGTAAAACATTTTATTGGGTTATTTATTTTAGACAACTTTTGGCTATTGCTGAAGAATAATTCTCACAGCTGTTACATGGCAGACTGGCCCCAAACTTGGTTGCATTTTAGGTGTCCCAAGAGTCAGTCGTGGGGTGCATTTATTGTCCATTCTATCCAGTTGTCATTACTCATGTTACATTATGTCATTTTGCTACCAGGATCTTTAACTCTGTATTACACCGCAGGATGAGGAACACGAACTGATCAAATATTTTCCCCTCCAAACAGATGGTGTGCTACTCTTCATTACCCTGGGAATCTTCCCAATTCATTCTAGTCTAATTTCACTCTTTGCTTTTTCATGTAAAAAACAAACAAAAAACCCCACTAAATCACACTATAGTTGGCTCTCCAAATAAACCCATTTGTCAGCTTTTGTGATGATATTACTTTCAGAAAGTGTGGCTCCTCCCCACTTAACATTTACATTTGATTTCTGTGTACAACTTTGTTGTTTTTTTTTAATTGTTTTCTTATGCTTTGGTGATCAACTACTTCAGTGAATCCAGATCTTTTTTTTTTTTTCAGTGAATGCACAGAATTTTATAAGGGCATTTTGAAAATGCACCGGTAAATCTCAAATAAAGAAATTCCTCTCACTTTATCGTGATATTTCTTGCTGCATTTACCAGAATACTGCATGTGTTCAGATGTTGCACTGAAGAGACTGCGGAGTATCATCTTATCAGGGCTTTCTCCAGCTGATATCTCATTTCCTTTCTTGTATGTTGATCTCCTTTTGTAAATTTATTTCTCAGTATGTGCTATTCTGGAATTAGCTACCCTTTCTATCAGCCTAATATATGCTTCAAGATGATATTAAATGCTTTCAATCCTGGTAATCTGAAATACCAGTGGGCAGTAGTTACATAGATGTATTTACTTTTTCAATTGGACTTCACTTTCTGCAGTCAATCACATTTAGCCTTTATTTTACAACCCAGCCTAGAACACATATACACCTTTTATTACCTCTGTGACCTATAAAATATCCTAGAGTAAGACAAATAGGCTTTACTTTTTTTCTGCATGTCTTTCTCCTTGCCTATTTTGATTGCTGATATGTATCTCTCGCTCAGTTAGAATCAACCGCATGTGTTTCTGACAGATTATTTTTCCTCGCTTGCTTTGATTATATAACTCAGCTTGCGTTTACTTATCTCCCTTCTTTCTTGTGCTATCAATCAGCTATGGATGAATAAAATGCATGTGGACAGTTACCTTCTAACTAGAGACACAAAGGCAAAGTTAATGCCATGTCAGCTCACGGGACCAAGTCCGGCAGGGCTTGTTGGCTGGGATCTGCTTCACACAAAGTCACTCCTTACCGTCAGGAAGCCACAGGCCGTTCAGCACCGTCCCTCTCTGATACAGGCCACTACAGCAATTACAGTTAACACAAGGAGACCTGATCCCACTGTTTGCAACTGCATTGCATCTAGGTATGTCAGTCTGAGTTTCTCTTTTTTCCTGTCTGCTTTATGGCACACTGCATGTGAATAAGCTTTGTCTTAAAACCAAGCTTGAAAGAATGGAGAAAGGGAGTATTTAGCTAAGTCAGGCATGATCCTCCCCAAGCTCTTTCTCCTCCATGCAGCAACTTTAGCTATAGCCTTGTCTGAGGGTCACAAACTGAGGCAATTACAGTTACCCATTGCTTTGTGCAAGCACAAAAACTTTACAGTTTATTGTTCTGTGTTTACAGAGGATCTAGGCCTTTTCATATCAGTATAAGCACTACTGGAAAAACAGTTTAACAGTTTCTGCCTAGATGACCATCTAAATCCCTAATTCTATGAAGCACTAGACTTGCGTATATATAATTCTAAGTGATTAGTCCCATTTAACATGAAGTCTTCTGCCCTACTGGCTTATGTAGCTCACCTTTCCAGTTGTTTAACAACAAGTATGCATATTCACATAACAATAGAGAATAACCATACTTACTGAATTTATTTCATTGATTGGCTGACAGAAAACACTAGCTAATCAAGGCTGTTACATCTATTATCTATACAACAACTTCATGGAGAGAATAACTGAACACAATCAGTTCAAAAATCAGAATGTAATTGGAAGAATACGACTGTATATTTATGTTTCAGTAACATTCCCTGTACGCTGACCGCTAACACTGAACGGATTCTGCTAAAAATTCATTTATAGTGAAAATACAATGACAGCAAACACAGTGCCTATGTCTGTTTTAATTATTTTTTCTAAATATTAAAGTACTGCATTTTCAGAGAGAAGGCATAGGAAAAGATGGCAAGAGAATGAATGAATATGCACTGTTGAATTCTTTCCTGTGTGCACTCCTAATTGTTATTATGAAGATGTTTACAATTGCATTTTCATGGAATAAGTGATTGCTGTTATATGTAACTTGGAAAAGAGAATTAAAAGCAGGAAGTATGCAAGGTTCAAAAGAAAATTAAAAAGACAAGGGAAAAGGTCCTGGTACTCTTTTAAATATGTCCTGTATATGACTTGTTTGTTAATCATTCAGTTTCAGAAGTCAAAATGTTCATCTAATTAGTTTCTCCACTTGCTGTTAAGCTTTTCCAAAAAAATGAAAGACAGCACAAAGGAAGACTAACAACATTTTATCCAGCTAATGAGAGTGACAAATTAAACATGACTGCTCAAGTGTAAAATAAATCCAGTCCCCTGTGTGAAGTGTTCTCGATGCACATAAGATTTTCAGAGGGAGTTTTTATTAAATCAATTCTATGGCGAGATAAACTTTTTAATTCAAGCATTTTCCTCTGGCAGACACTTCTTTATATTCAGGAAACCAGAGTCCTGGGAAACAGAGAACTGTACCAAAGTGTATGCCATCCTGAACAAAACTAGGCAAGCAAGTAGGAAACAGGAGTACGTGTAACTATGCTTGAGCAACATCTAGTGGCTAACATCTCCTTACAAAGCATGGAGGCACTGGACATTACTGTAAGCCTATTTTTTACACTGAGAACTCTTAGAAGGAAGTGCAGCACATGAGGGAGAAGGCAGCATTGTCTCTCGATGCAGCTTCTGAACAGAAAACTCCCAAGTATGTACGCCTCTTGACTTTCTTTTTTTTACTTTGTGGCCTCAGCTAATATGCCCTTGTGGGGTAAGCCTGTACTTGCACATGACTTTACTTTGGGTTTACTTTACTGGGCACTGGGACGGGGGGGCTAAGTCCCTTTTGTGGTATGCAGAATGGCATGGACTCTCCAGTTCCTTTGACAGGCTGGGACTTGTCCATCACAGTCTCCTCAGGCTACGTAGTGAGAAGAAGGGGCAAGAACTCCCTCTCCCCTGTTTCTTAGGAGTTATTTTCATTCTGACTGAGTAGCCTCTTTCAAGGAGACATTTTTCTTGTTCCCAAAACCAGCTACAAGTTGTGCAAATGATGGAAGTGGTCCCATTATAACCCTGTCCCTCATGCCTTCTCCTTGTTAAGGACATAGAGCTATTTAAGAGGTATATATGGGTATTCTCAGAGAAGGTTGTTCTGAAGGAGTTTCTGATTACTTTGCCCTGACACCAAAATAGGCTACCCAAGTGATCAAATAATCCATAATCTGGTCATCTCATCCTTTCAGAGAAACAGAGCAGTTCTAGAGAATGACACCTCAGTACCCATGCTTCATGATCTACTGTCTATCAAAAAAAAAAAAAAAAGAAATCAGTATGCAACCATGAACATTTCTGACACCTTCCAATAGCAAGGCAATGGACTGCCTGCCCCTGCATGTGCACTGGCAAACCTTAGAGCATTGTTAAAGCAATACAGTGAAAAAACATTTTCAGCTCTATGCAACCACTTCATGCTATCTCGTTTTCAAAACTTTGAAGATATACTAATTCAGAAATTCTCCTCATTAAGCTGTGGTAAACAGGAAGTAGGAACAAAGTCCGCTCACCCATACCAGCTAATAAAAAAAATTGATAAAATTTGCATATATCACTGCATGCTTAATCTTATAAGACAACACCCAGTGAATAATTTACTTCAAAATCAATAGTTTTTTTTCTTCAAGAATATTGATTTTTTTCTACATTTTTCTACAATCTTGTTCATGATTCCTTCAAATACCAGTTTCCTGATGCTGTTTCTACTAAACAGTTTTGAGTGCCATAAACCAAATCATGCTTCCTCAGGATCTGCTTGAACTTTACCAATTATATGATAAGAATAGATAACAACATACCTTCCTTCAGCAAGACTTATCTAAAATTGTAGTAAAGAATATGTAACTTCACTACTTAAAATATTTTCTGTTTAAATTGTATCTTCTGCTACCGCTGAGACAGAGTATGCACTAGGTGGAACACTGGTTTGACCCACTAGGAAATTTCTGATGTTCTTGCCTTTTTAATTCTTTGCTAGCTTACTGTTGACTTTTGCTAGCTACTGGAGGAGTTTTGCTTTCTCCCATAGCAATAGCAGATCACTTTTCCTTCATTTTTCTAAAATCCTAAAGTTTTCTTAGAAGTCAACAAGCAGCTATTAAAAGACTATAATCTGGGGAGTCAGTACACAGTTCTCAGTGAGAATACTAGTGTAATAATAAGTTGTGCTGTGTGGTCACACAAGACGTGTCAACAAAGACAGCAGTTTACATGACTTTCTTTAACCTACGCAGTATTATGAAGGCCGTCTATAGTAAAGGAATTAAACATAAGGTTGGCAAAGGACACAAGTGCTTGAACTAAGACCTTCACTCCAGTTCCTGTGCAGTGAGTCTGGAGCTGTAAGCTCATTTTACCCAGTTTCTATGTGCAAAAACACAGTTGTTTGTAAGGGACTTTTACTGAAAGTCCAGGAAGTATTTCAGTGTTTGTTCAGAGTATTTCTCATAATTTTTACTTTGTTTAGTGGGACACCAGAGGATCAGTACTAATTCCATTCCCTTCACACACTCTGAGTGCACAAAAGAAACAAAAACCCTGCCAGAAGAGGTCAAGCTGGGATGCCACTTGTGCAAGTCACGTGTCTGTAGCACAAAGTTAGACAGCACATCTACTGACCTGTGCCAAACTTTGTTTGCTGTAGGGACGTTATATTTTTTTCATATGTATGCATCCAATTAAAACCATTCCTTCTAATTTACAATGCAAAGGGATCCCCCCCCTCAGCTGTTGTGCCAATTGTAATTTGGCAAGAACACACTATGGGGAATACAACCCCTAATTTTACATTATGTTAAACACAACACCTTTTATTTCAGCTTACTTTTCTCTTGGGAAACGTTAAAACTTCTCTGCTTGTCTTAAACCAGTAAAAGTAATTGAAAAGCTTTTTAGAAACTTTCCTTATTCCTTATTATATGTCCTCCTGGTAAACTTCAAGAGGTGACCAGCTGCAACAGCCATTATCAGGTGACTTCATTAAGAGGTTGTCTCCCCCATGGCTAAGGTTTTCCTGAAAAGAAGCAAATGGAAATTCCTTCTGTATTGACTCTGAACTGTGATCTGCTACCTTTTGACATGCCAATGCATCATGGATTTAAAAAGATAACAGAGAAGACAGCAGACCAACTCTGAATTAGAGGCTGTACAAGACGATCTTCAGAGCATCCTTCCATTTCTTTAATTCTATGAAATAATCCTACACTCAAAACTGAGTCACTAGGCTCACAAATCAACCTATTAAGCAATCTAGGTAGAAGCAGAATTCAGAAGCTGAGCAGCCTCCCCAAAATATTGTAGTTTTCTTCATCTCAGATCCTCAGAACATATCACTTAATTGCCTCCCATCCCCAGGTGGCACTTTTAGTTCTCTGTACTGAAGCTCTGACTGAACTCACAAAAATGCTGTTCATTTTTTCTGCAGGCATGTATCATTAGACTTTACATCATATTAGAAAAGCTTCTTTATATCATATTAGAAAGCTTCTTTAGAAAGGGTCAACAACCCTCTTAGGCAGTGAAGAGGAAATATAAGCAAAGACCATGTAAAATTGCAATCAATCCAAAACTATATATTTTTTACTTTCAAAAGGTTTTCCAGCTCCTCAGCTGACCTGTTTTAAATTGACACTTCAAAATGGATGCCATTTGGCACCCAGCTGCAGATCTCAACCTTGTTATCCTTGGGAAAAACAAAACAAAACAAAACACACACAGAGGGAAAAAACAGAACAGCATAAACTCAACAAATGATATGGGAAAATAGCAGGAAAAAGGGAGAAACATAGGAAAAATGTAACTGTTCAAAAAGCAACAAAAGGCAAAACAATAAAAAAGCAATAAGAACAGGAAGAAAAATGGGAAAGTGGAGAGGAATGTAGAAATGACAAAGCAGGAAAATACTAAAGTATTTTAAATCTTTGTTGGGGGAAGCAAATATTTCTGCGTACTTTCATGCTCTGTAGTTATTATCAAAGTACTACTTTGGGAGAATGGTTGAACAGAAGGAACATGTTTTAATATTGCTGCCCATGTCCCATTGTCAGTGTGTGTTCGCTGGTGTTTTTCAAATTTGAACTGCTTGGGCTATAACTGCATCCAGGAATTTTCTGTAGGTCAGATTTTCCCTTGAATTTTTTAACTAAAAGGCAGTGGATCCAAAACAACATATGGGGAAGGTCTGTCACTATGCCATGCAAAAGATTACAATGACACATACTTCAAAAAGGCCCAAGATTTTGAGTTGGATTAAAAATTTGGTTTGGAGAAGCCCTTGTGTAATATGTTGTTTCCTATGAAACCTTGCCCAAATTTGGTGAAGTTATGAACCCCAGAAAACCAGCTTGCACATACACAGCAGAAACTTCCCTGAACTTCCGTAGAAAATAAAATTTTAAATTTTTTTAAATAAAACATCCTCACTGAATATGTTTCACTTCAATATAGCACATGATGCTGACTAGCAGGTAAATAGATGACCTATAGTATGTGTGACTGAAGGGAAGATTTGTTGACTATGAAAATGGGGGCAATTTAAGACTGGCTGAGAAACTATGTGGAGAGGAGGAAAGTAAACTACAGCTCCCTAGAGAGGGTAGAAGAAGGGAGATATTTAAAAAGAAGCCAAGGTAGAGAGAGAGCTGGAATGTGCCAGACAGAGAGTGACAGTGGTGGAACACTCTCCTGCAGGGGATGGACGCCCCTATATGCTAACCTGACTTGCTGTCTAGGGAGGTTTGCTGCTTGTGGGAGGCTTGGATCTGGGATGCTGTGGAGAGACTGCTGAAGCTTTTCTAGTTCCTGCTTATCCATGTGGTCATGGTACTGCCAGGGGAGATCTGGAGGATAACAAGGGTGACTACAAGGCTGTGGAAGTGAGGGCCAATGGCATGGGGAGCCCAAGTGGTATTCTCCTTGACCTTGTCTGTAAGGGGGGAAGGGCTTTTGGAGGATCTTGTTGACCCTGTCTGTAAGGGGGGAAGGGCTTTCGGAGGAGAGGACAGATCCTGTGGGCCAACACCTGGTTGCAGAACTAGTGTTGAAAACAGGGATTTGGTTTTTACAACCATGGAGCACTTTCTGAGAGATGAGGACTGCTAGGAAGGGCTGGGATCCTCCTGACTAAGAGGGGCAAAAGCATCTTTGCCAACATCAAACATCAACATCTGGCCAACCTGGTAAAGAGAGCTTTAAACTAGGAACTACAGGAAAGGGAGAAAAACCCACAGCCAAGTGAGAAAGTTGTGGACCAGGCTGGCAAGGAAAGGGTGCAGGGTAATGTGGACAAGATAGAGCCCAGAAATAACAAAAAAGTGCTGAAGGGGTTCCACCCCAATGTATGCACACAAATAACAAAGTGCCAAGAAGAAGCTCTCACACTTTTCTGTGGAAATCAGCACAAGTGGCTGCCCATCTGAAGTGCCTGGACACTCATGCAGGCTTGCCTGCATTAGCATGGGGAACAAAGAGGAGGAATGAGAGGTCTGTGTCCAGTTGCAGGGCTTTGATCTTATTGGGATCACAGAGAAGTGGTGGCATAGCTCACATGACTGGAGTGCTGCAATGGATGGAAGAAGCTTCTCCAGGAAGGACAGTCTGGGAAGCAGATGAGAGGGAGTTGCCCTTCATGTGAAAGAGCAGCTGGAAAGCATAGGGCTTTGCTTTGGGACAGATGATGAGAATTTATAGGTTAGGATAGAAGGCAGACAAATATGGGTGACATTGAGGTAAGTGTCTGCTACAGACCACCTGATCAGGTAGAAAAGGTAGATCAGGCTTTCTTCAGACAACTGAAATAAGCCTTGGGTTCCCAGACCCTAGTCCTCATGGGGTAATTTAACCACGCCAATATCTGCTGGAAGGGCAACACAGCAGGGCACAAGCTATCCAGGAGGTTTCTGAACTGAATTGATGATAACTACCTGTACAGGTGATCGAGGAGCTGACAAGAAGAAGAGCTCTGCTGGACATGATACTTACAAGCAAGGAAATTTTGGTTGGGGATGTGAAGGTTGGGGGCAGCCTTGGCTGCAGTGACCATGAGATGAGTGACCATGGATTTCAGGATCCTGAGAGAAGGGAACAATGCAAGTAACAGGGTCATAACTCTGTACTTCAGGAGAGCGGACTTTGGCCTGTTCAGGAATCTGCTTGGAAGAAGCCAAGAATGAGATAGAGTTGCAGAGAGAGAGGTCCAGGAGAACTGGTTCAAAGATCACCTCCTCCAAGCTCAGGAATGGTCCATTCCAGTGTGCAGGAAGTCAAGTAAATGCGGCAGGAAGCCTGTATGGATGAACAAGCAGCTCCTGACTAAACACAAACATAAAAAAGAAGCATGCAGGAGGTGGAAGAAGGGACAGGTGACCCAGGAGGACTATAGAGACACTATCTGAGCATGCAGGGATGGAGTCAGGAAAGCAAAAGCCCAACTGGAGATGAATCTGGCAAGAGGGACACGAAAGGCAACATGAAGGGCTTCTACAAGTACATCAGCTGCAAACAGAGAACTAGGGAAAATGTGGGCCTATGTGGCATGAGAATGTGACATGAGAGCTGGTGACAAAGGACATGGAGAAGACCAAATTTCTGAATGCCTTCTTCACCTTGTTTTTTAGAATTTTTTTCAGAATTTGGGCAAGGAAACAGACTTCTCTATGAAAACTTGGTCCTGGCTCTTCCCATGTAATCAAATTTTCAAAGTCTCCCCAACTTCATTTTTGTTCTCTCCATCTTCTGCAAACTTTTTTTTTTTGAAAAACCTCTATTGCCCACAGAACATCAGGTTTTGGAAGGGATGGTAAATATCATTTCTATGCTGAACTATGATAGAAATGTCACCATTTTATTTATTCTGTTTTGTGTTGGTAATGTGGTGGTAGCACTAGAGAGAACCAGTCACGGACTCTACCACATTCAATAAAAAGACAGTGCCTAGCTCAATGAGGTTACAGGATAATCAGCGAAACTGTCTTCTTTACCAATGTATGCTGAAGAGTGGCTGTATTGGAGAGAGACATGTTAATACGTAAAGTCAAGAAAGGGAAAGCCTGGTATTTCTTGTATATATTTGAATAACTAAAGTAATACAGTTTTAGTGATCTATAAAGTAGCAGTTCACAAGGACTTTGAAACAAATCAAGTCTTTTGGGTCACCTGGGGAAAAGCAGAGAGTTTTATTCTGTTCCCTCTAGTGTGAATGAAATTGTGGTAGGAATTATTTACAGCTTCAGTGCTCTGTATTCAGTGTCTCTTATTTTGCAAAACCAGCATTTTATGTATGCATCTTTATAACTCACTTGATGTGGTATTTGTCTCCCATTCTTAACAAGTCACTCCTACCTTCATAATCTGTTAAAACTGCAGCCAGTTCCCAAATTCATGCCTGTAAAAGCTCTTCACTTATCTGTGTATACATAAAACCTCAGCTAACTATACAAATGTTACAATCAGATATGCAAGGTTGTAAATATCTAGGCAGCTTTGAAAACATTAACTTTATTTATGATATTATTGCAGGAGCTGTTGTGCATCCGAGCTGAAAGTTGGTGTTAATTCACTAGCCAGGAACATGTTTTATTAAGTCAAAACTGTGTTGAAAAACAGTTTAGAATATGAACATATGTTTATATTCAGATCTGGAAAAAAATAAAGCTCTTTTTGGTGTTTTTAATATTAATAATAGTTGATAAGACACATAAAATCTTCGAAGGGCAGCTCCTTTAATTTTTTTAGCAGCTCTAGTTTTATCATCCTCTCCTGACTGTTAAACAGAACACATGCTATCTAAGATAAAAGAAAAAAATATATACTTTTTTCAAGAACAATATATACCATGGCTAGTGCTCACAAAATTCAGCTGCTTAAGTAGAATGTATTCCCCAGTGACAAAGAGGGAAGCAAGCTAAAGATTCTTCATCAAACAGAAGAAATGAGGAAGGACAAATTTCAGGTTTTAAGTGAACAGACATTATGCAAGTGACTCGTCAGAATTTTTTTAAAACTGCAAATGTGAAAAGTCCTGTCTCCTGTTCCTTTTGCCCTGATCCTGGACAAACATAACCCAAAAGCTTGGGTTTTGGCAAATGTTCAAGCCATTTTACTTCTTTGGAACTATTTTACCCAAGAAACAATGAATGTCTATTGATAATGTTGTGGTCTCTCAGGTTAGCAGGCCATCCTTTGTTGCTGATGATGTTTTTCACTGCCAGCAACTGGATTGCAATATCCTCAAGAAAAAAGGAACTTGTGTCCTTAGTTTTATTAACATACCCTCCATTCCTCCCATTTTGTGTTGTGTTTCATTGCAGCTTGCACAGAGACAAACACAAGTTTTGCAAAATGCTTACTTTACGGATGTCATACTACATTGTTTGAACTGGACAGTTTTCAATTGTATTTTTAATTACTTTAGTATTGGTTCTATGCCTTGGCATGCATTTTTAATTCTCTCACCTTTTCTCAGATTCTTGTTTCAGGATAAGTTTTCACTGACTCTGAAAAAATGTCTTTGAATGCTGCACTGTCCGGAATCTATGTGGACCAAAATAAACTAGACAGTCACTTGCTCTCACTGGCATTGAATTGCTTTTTTTCATTACCACAGATCATTTACTTTCTGTTTAGTCCTTTAGTTACATATGATTCTCAACCTTTTTCGTACTGTAATAGGAATAAGAACAGAGATAAATTACAAAGCCTCCAGCCAATTAGTTGAAACCCACAAACTTCAAAACCTGTTTGTGACTTTGCAGGGTGGGTAGATTCCAAGTTGTGACCTCTTGGACTGCAGTGAATGAATCGACTTTTCTGATCACATTAATGATTCTTATTACACAGCCTTTTAATGAATGATTGCATTGCCATACTTGGTTGCTGCTTTCCTGTACTGAAATATACCTTTCACAAAGGATAGATACTTTTGTAAGGATGAAAGTATGGAAAGTACACCATTCAATGGTGCTTTTTTCCCAAAGTGGCTAAGTCTTGAGACTTAGGAGGACATGTTGTGTATATGATCATTTTAGGTTATACCAAAACATATGTTCAGAAACTTTTGGCAGTATGGGAGAAGACCAAACATCATATTATTCTCTCTGCTGTTAACCACTTATTGACACAAAATTATTCCTACATATGCCTGAATGAAGTGATTGCTTCTCTGCATGGCAGATCATATTCTTTCATCCATAGTGTAAATATAATTGAAATATTGTTAATGCTACATCACTGAATTCACCTCCATGTGGAAATGAATGGTCTCATGAGTATCTGTACCTCTAAGAGGAACAAAGTAGTTCTCAGGATGGGGCACCAGTACCAAAAGAACAGACGCAGTATTACTGTTATTTTCAGCTGACTTTCTTTAGCAGCCTGTAACTCCTTCCATACCTTAAAAAGGACTCGTCATAGGTCTGTTTTTTGTGTCTGATGAAAATCTCTTGATTTCTCTGTTGTATCAGTTGCTTTCAGGAAAGTTTGGGGATATGAAACAACCTCCTCTAACTTTGTGCGAGTCAAGTCATCCAGAGAGATACAGTGGCATTTTTTATTCTATTTTTCTGTAATTAATGGAAATTGTTTTTCTCTTGATATTATGTAAAAACAACACAAAGCATGGGAGTACTGGGTTCTTTTTAAGTTCTGGCATATGGCAAAGGCCAAAGAGTTATACCTCGTTCCAATGGCAATTAGCATCCTTACTGATTCAGTGTATAGGAGAACTTAAAAGGACTTATGTATATCAACTGCCATGAAAGTAATAGTTACCACAATGACTATTCACTAATAACAAATCTTTGCCATTTCCATGTAGCATGTAGATTTTTTATTGATGCTAGATTGCCTTGAGTAGCACATCACTGTTAAAGGGAGAGAGACAAACCCTTGCTTCCTCCATCATCAATGATATAAATTACAGGTACAGCATTTCTGTATCTTTACAGATAACTGTATCTTTACTAAGAGAAAAACATCTGCTATAAATGAATTTGATTACTCCCCCAGTGCTATATCATTACATGCAGAAAATATCAACCCAAGAATGAAAATCTTAAAGGAAAATATCTGGAATAATTTCAAGTTTAATTAATTTAGTAATTAAAAGCCCTCACTATCTGTAGACACCATTCATTTGGAATGAACAACCCAGAGAAGGTTTAATAGGACAGAATTAGATAATACAGTTACAGAAATTGTAAAGTGAGCTTAAGCTGCTTTGAAAGAGATGGTTGTATTCTCAGTGACTGATGAAACAATGGGAAAGAAGACAGAAAAAAATCCACTAGAAAAAAGAAAAGAGTGTCTACTTTAGGTTTGTAGGCACTGCCTAGGTCTTGGCTATTTTATATAAAGCATGTAAAAATAATTTTCACTATATATAGCCATTCCAAATGAGTTCACAAAACAGAAGAAATATTAATCAAAAGATATTAAAAAAATGTGAAGAGTGGTATTAAAGATAAATCTCTCTAATACGTGGGGAGAGGAACTTACGAATCTTTCATCATAAGGTAAATGCATTTTAGTGTTATCTTGCTAGTTTGGATATTTATAGAATGTAGTTTCTTCCCTAACTAATTGAACTAGGAAGTCTAGCAAGTGCAAAAGCATTTTCCAGTGATACTAATTTTTTTGCTTGCAAATAAGCCATAAGCAAGCAGTGACTTGAACATCATAGCTATTTATCCCTTGACAAAGTAGACTTGCATCTTTGCAAAGAATTCACAGAGCTGATTAAAAAATTCAAAACTACCCCAAACTTACCAAAATGAAGTGATTATGAATCATGGAGAAATTAAAAAAAAAAAGTATGATGATTTTTGCATACACCCAGTTAACAGAAGGAGCCAATTTAACTGAATAAATTATTTATGCATTGTCAGTCTTAAGTGCCCTTACTAAAATCATATTACTTTCTACTTTACAAATTTTAAAATTATTAGGTTGACAGAATGATGCTTCTATTTCCATTGTACTTTCAATAATCTCCTCTTACAATCAGCAGTTGTTTCTGGCCAAACTGTTACTGTTGTCTGTAAATACAGCCCTTATATTTTGCCATCAAGAACTACCCTTGAAAACTCCGTGGCTAAAAAATTTATGTACTGTAGCTTTACTGAAATTAAATTATAATGTTTCTGTATACCTTTAATATTTATTATTAAAATGGACTGCTTAACTGATGGTTTTCATATACTTTTGTCCAAAATATAACAAGAGCACAAATCTATGAGGTGAACATTTTGCATTTGAGTTTTTTGTGTATAGCAAAATGTGCAAAATATATGATCTGTAAAATCTCTTTGCTGTAAACATAACTGCTACCTATGAAGAATGCTCAGCTTCAGTAATGGTACTCAGACTTCAGGAATCTGAAGGTTTATGAATCATGTGAAGACAGCTGCTTCTGTTAGAAATGGTCATTCACTTTCAATTCGAGAAACAGGAAAACTAGAACATGCACTGTGAATTACTTTTGTGAGGTCAAACTTGATGGAAAGATATATGCATTCAAAAGTATGAAAACACAGAAAAGTGTAAGAAAATTCAAAAAAACTTAAAAGTACAGTATGTAGTTCTATGCCAAATGTGTATGAATGCTGAAATGTGTCCATATATCTAAATTATAATAATAATTTGATAACATTTTTTTGACTTGAGCAGGAGCCAAAATATATTATGCTGGGACATTCCAGAGTCCTTCTTGGAGACACTGGTAGAGAGGCAGTGTATTTCTTTGATGTAACATATTAGTTTACAAAGAATGTATGAGGTCTTTTTCCCCAGAAGAGAGTGGAGGAATCTGTTTCTTGCCCACAGTCCAATACTTCAGTTCTAGCTACCCTTTGGCCAATCAATACTTTTTCCCACCATCTCTGTGCTTCCTCTCACAGTCATTTTTCCATTCCATATCTATTCTGGTAGTGTTTCTCACAGTTTCTTATTTTGCTAGTGATCTCTTATACCACTGCACCAAAACCAATATCCATGTGTTTTTATGTCTCAAGGAACCTTGTTGTATCAGGATGCTCAGTGGCTGCTCAGGTCTTACCATATGGCTGTGGTTTGTGCTGTGCTATGACTGCTTCAGCTGCCTGGTTGCATAAAGGAGTTCAGTGGTTTATTATACTTAACCTGAGTGAAAGGTGGCAGTTACATCCGTTAGCTTCAACAAAGTTTGAATCAACTCACTATTGTATCATATACATACTATGAATAATAATAATAATAATAATAATAATATACRCCTTTAATAAATTGCATTTATTATGCTCAAAAATGAATGCTCTCCATGAATACCATTTCTCCACAAAGTTTATTCTACTACTGAGAATTACTGAATGTCTTCAGATAACAGCTAAGGGATGATGAGATGTAAGTCACAGAATCATTCAGGTTGGAAGGGACCTCAGGAGGTTTCTAGCTCAACCTAAAGTCAAGGCCCAAACCTGCTCAAATCAGGGCCAGCACTGAATTTAGACCATGTTGCTCAGGGTTTTGGCCAGATGGGTCTTGAAAACCTCCAAAGATGGAAATTTTACAGTGCCTCTGGGCAACCTCTTCCAACACTTGACTGCCCTCACAGAGACTTCTTTTTTCCTTTCATCCAGCTGGAATCCCCCCTGTTTCGATTTATGGCCATTGCCTCTCATTCTACTGCTGTTTGTAAGGGTATAAGGAATGTGAGAGCATCTGGTTCATAATTTATTAAGGTATGAACTATTCAATATAAAAGAAATAACAAAGAAAGAGATAAATTAAATGCACAGACACACAAACTTTAATGAGCAGGTGATAATGGAGATAATAACAATGACCAGAACTCCTGAGCCACTGATTGATGGACTACTAAAGGAATTCCTCAGGAATAGTCTTGAAGAGGGTCAACACGAAATTTGTAACTAATAAGAAGGGGAAGACATTATTATTATGAGTATTATGTGATATATGAGGAGGCTTGTGGGACTGAGCAAGACTTATTATGGGATATCAGAAGGGGCATGTGGGATTATGTAAAACTTACCTTTTCCAGTCACTGGGACCCTCAGTCTCCTGGATAATAAAAAATAGGATAATAAAGAACGTCTTTGCAATGACATCAGGCACTCTTTCAGCACCTTTGCATGTGTCCCATCAGGTCCTATGGGCTTGTGTGGATCAAGACTTCTCAAGAGATCTCTGACTCAATCCTCCTCCATTTCTGTTAGTTCCTCTCCTCCTAGAATCCTGTCTCTAAGCCCAAAGACTTTGGAGACCATGTGGTGGGAACCAAGGCAAAGAAGGTGTTGAGCACCTCACCTTTATCTTCCCTCAATGTCACTAAATCACCCACCTCATTCAGTAGTTGGCCCACATTTTTTTTGTCTATTCTTTTACTGCTAATGTAGTGGTAGAAGTTCTTGTTGGTCTTGAAATCCCTTGACATTTTCATATGTAACTAAGATCTGGGCTTTCCTAACACCATCTCTTCAAGCCTAGGCAATGTTTCGGTATTCCTCCTTTGTAGCCTGTGCTTGCTTCCATCTCTTTTAAATGTCCTTTTTGCACTGGAGCTCAGTCATGAGTTCTGCGTTTAGCTAAACTACTCTCTGGGTACATGTATTTATTTTCCTGAGTATATGGATGGACCAGTCTTGGCTTGGAGGAGGTTGTCTTTGAAGACATGCTAGTTCTCTTGAGTTCCTTTGCTCCTTTCCCAAGTTTTTCACAGCTATGTCCCATTGGATCCCCACTACAAATTCCATGAATAAGCCAAAGTCTGCCATCCTGAAGTTCATGGTCTGTACTCTGCTACTCTGTTTCCTCAGTCCCCTCAAGATCTTGAACTCCACTATTTCACGGTCACTATAGTCAAATCTTCCAAACACAACAGTCATTCATTTCTTTTGAATAATATGCAATTTTCCTCTCAAACTTACAAGGGATTTAAATCCCAGGACATACATTGTSCCGTAAATATCAGTCCTGCAAAGAAATTAAACTTACATCTTACTCATCTGCTTTTATGGATATTGAATATAGCTTGAAGACACATATGTATTGTAAGAGAAGCTCCCACCTTATCAGATGTCCCCATAAGAAGCGCCTAAAAGCCACATTCAGGAAAACATGCATGTTCATAATTACTTTCCTCTGTAGGGATGTTTTCCTCAGAGTAACTGAATTCTAGAAGCATTGCAATGAACATTTACATTTGCAATGAGGCACCTGTTCTTCTGGTAAGAATATTATATGTTATCAGTTCAGAACTTACATGTGTATTTTTCAGATCAAAGAAAAACAATTAGAGCACAAGAAATGCAGGTGGAAGAAATGTTAAAGTACACGAGATCCACAGTTTGATTAATTTCATAAAACTATATGGCCAATATATTTAGCTGAAGTATCCGAAGCAGAATTATTTTCTTCACTGCAAAAATGTAAAGACAATATTATCATCAGACTGTTTGGAAAACCTGTTAAGAATGAACATTTAAATACTTTTGTATACAATCATAGAGCACTCTCAGCTTAAAAAGTGAAGAATATCACTACTATGGTGTTTTAATAAATACCATAATATTTATTGAATTGCCCTTGTTCATGCATTAGTTTTCGTGCTCCATGCCACACAAAAAAATTGATCTGCATCTAATGCATATGGTAATACTAAATATTCACAAAAATATAACTCTTTTTGCCTGCAATGATTTATAAATTCAGCAATGGAATATAAAAAATGTAGTTTAAAATTTTGTGATGTGATAGGAACAGTATGTTATTGTTTTATTTTGCCTTGGTTAATTTGGAATAATTTCATTTTGCATAATCAAATCTATTTCAACCCTTTCTTTCAGGCAAAAGGTGAAAACTTTTTAAAAAAAGATTAAAACTAGTGGGAAAAATGAACTATTTTTCTCAGTAGATTGCCATTTCTTTGGGTTTCAAGAATCCACAGACCTCCTTAATTTATGAGACAAAAAGAATTTCACAGATTCCACCTCAGAAGAAGGTTCTACTCTCAAGCAGAGAAGAAATATCAATGTGAAGGAGGACTGGCCTTTTCCTACTTTTAAATGTTGAGCTGACTCACATCATCACATAGAAATATTAGTTTGGAGAAATCAAGAATGTAAAGTATAGGCACATGTGCACAAAAAGAAACACACTGACAATATACAAGGAATTTCATCGCTGCATTAAATCCCAGGTAAAAATCCCTATCTGAAGAGTAGACTCTAATCTCGGAGCAAATTCTTTTGCTGAGAGCATAGCATTTTCTATCTACATCATCTGTAGCAAAGTAGAGCGTTTTTCCAGTGCTGCCTTATAAAAAGAAATCTTAAAATAATTTTCTGCCAGCTAGGCCAAGGCGCAGGGCAGAACAACTTGCCCAAACTCCTTTAATAAATTACCAGCAGGATGGATGTGAAAAGAAGTGGTGGGACAATCATGTTGTTAATATTTTTATCTCATGTCACTGTTGTATTGCAATAAAGATATTTTAAACAAAGTTATCTAAGCCTTAGAATCCTCTCAGAAATCCATCAATCAGCAGGGAATAATTCTGGATGGATTAGGTGTTATTGCTTCTCCCTCTTTAGCATTTAGCAAGCCTGCAATTTTATATAGCATCAGAATGGCAATTTCACAAAGCTGGAAGTTTCTTTCTATCTTTTCTCCATTTCACTTCAGTGTGCTATAACAAAGATTCATAAACCAAGATTTACAAATGCACCTGCTTGGATATAAAAACAGCAAAATAGGAAACTATCACATACAAGATACAAAAGAGATTAGAATCCACTCTTATAAGCATCTAGTTTGTACTAATTGCATTTTGTAGAAGGTGTATGAAATTTTATGGTACTGAAATGTTTAGCTAAGCATCAGCACTCAGAGTCCTTGTCCTCTCTTATACATTATATGAATTACTTTCTTTTGACACATCACTGTTTTTATCCCATTTCCTTAGATATCATTAGCATGTTTAAGTGTTAAAATAATAACAAAATTCTAAGATTGTGGATTGGGCTAAGGCAGTGAAAGTACTGAACAATCAAAAGCTAGGCAGAGATGAGGTGAATTTATTTTTGATATCACTGAAAATGGTCTGGCTATACTCAGCTCAGGGTGTCTGAGCTATAGTTTAACAGTTTAAATAGCCTCCCTATTGAATTACTATTTTTTATCTCTTTTGTACAGGAGATGCATTGCAATGTGTCTGAGAAACCATGTATGGTATACTGTGATATTTTTAATACCTTTAGGGTACTCATCTATCACAAATCCCAATTCTGATCTAATTAATTATGGGAATAAGCTAAACAAGGGAATAATTTCCCATTCTCAATATACTGAGTTCAGTGAAACAGCTATAGTAAGAGTAATGGGGTAATGCCCACATTGCCGTTTTCAGAGGATTCTTTCAAAATTGTCCTTTTCAGCTAGACCATGCAAGTCTTGCTGACAGTATTACATTAACATGACTTTATTTATTGTAGAATCAAGCACCAACAAATGCTTAGATTTCTAAAAATTTCTTTCTTACCAAGAAAAAAATGCTTGCTATTAATGAACACGTTGAGACTATTCATCATTTAACAGCTACAAAATATAGACTTTGTGGCTCATTCCAGAGAGGGCTGATCCTGCTCTGAAACTGATGCTATTACTAGTTACAGAACTCTTCAAGAGTCTGGCAGATAAAACAGCCTCTTTATTTTGTCTCTGTTCTCTTTAGTCTCACAGTTTTTGCCCTCCATTATGAAAAACTTTGCATAGACTGTCAAAACATAATTCCTTACAATATTGGTTTGTCCAGACATGCACATAAAGAGAAGTTTTTAAAAAGCACAACATTTGTACAAATGCATCAGGTCTCAGAGGGCCTTTCTTTCCAGAAGAAAAGTTGTAGATGAAGGTTGGCACTTGAAACAACTATTGCATAATTAAATTATGATTCATTGTTTTCTCCTTGTGTACGCATATTTATTTTATTGTAAAAGAAGCAGGATCAGAGTTTAACAATGATCATGACAGCAATATCCAGCTTATTTTTAAGTGACTTTCTCGTTATTCAGAAAGACTATTTATAGTCTTTATCATTATTACAATTTAAAGGCTGCCAAACCTTTGCTTTTCCATAAAAAGAGAAAGGAATAGTCTTAAAAGGAAATCCTGACTTAATATTTTGCATTTGGTGTTATAAAACTTCCTTTATCTGTGTCTTTTTTGAAGATGTTTCTTAAAAAAAAAAGGTAAATCTTAATTCTTGTCATAGGACTAAGCAAACTGAGATCTCTGCATTTGCAATGCCAAACCTTATTTAACTGTTTAATGTTGTACATGAGTAAGCTAAACGGATACCGTTGTCATTCCAGACTAATCTATTTCACCAGAGGTACTACCATAGTTCCAAGTGCAATGGTTTGCCCAAAGGAATAATGTAATCCTCAGATCTATAAACAGGGGAATCTCAGATGAGAGCAGGTTGATTCCATCACCCCTGAATTTGGCAGCGCTGCAAATGCTGAGCACAGTGGGGGTGTCACAGCTCCAGAGGAGTGTTAATAAGAAAAGAAGCATGAGTGATTAAAGATCTGGGAAATATTTATAGAAATATTTCTTCAAACTCTATTTAATGAAAAGAAAGTTAATAGTTGTCTTGATTATAGTCCTTAAGTACATACAAGGAGAAAGTCTTCTAATTAGTAAAAGAATTACAGGAGTCAGTGACTGAAAACTGACACAGAAAGTACAGACCAGAAAGAAGTTGCTGTGTCGTAGCAGTGATGGTATTAACCACTAGAACATTTTTTTTCTCCCAAAGTATTGTTAGATTCTTTATCCCTAGCAATGCTTAAATCAGGAAAGAAATACAAGTATAAACAGAGCTCAACAGGGAAGACTCAATGCCAGTCTCAAACACGAAATCAGACTACATTATCACAGTGGTTCACACCAGTTTGCTAAGCTGTGAGTTGAGCAGTTCCCATTGCAGTACACAGATAAGACGAGATTCAGAATTCAATACTTTCATTACAAAATGTGAAAGCAGGAACACTTTTTTGCTCAATTTCCTCTCCCAACCCCCCTCTGGAAAAAGGCAACTGTCTAGATTGCTGGATGTAATGGAGGGCTTAGGGAAGGCTGTATGCTGCACAAAAGATTTTGTAATATTCCCAGAAAAATTGACAGAGTTAATTTTCCCCCAAGATTCACCTGAGTTACTTATGTTCCTAGTATGAGTCTTCTTTTATTCTTTTTTTTCCTCCACTGCCTATGCTTTGGGATTACACATTCTTAACTTCATTATAACTTTGTGAAGATCTGATGAAGATCAGTGCTTTTAATTAAATAAGATAACTGATCTTTTATAGATAACTTCAAGCCATTTCCTTTGGTATGGAACAGTGATAATTCACCGAAACGTAATGGATGACATATTCAAAAGATTCAATACAAATAATTTCCAGAACTGTATTTAACAGCATAAACATACCTATATTATATTCACTGTGACCATTTATTTGATGCTACTCATATAGCACATTACAATTTTTCATAGTTTAAACTGCAAAGAATTTATAGCAGACAGTGCATATATCTGTATAGGAGGTAGTAGTCTCATTTACATAATTTGAACACATAAGACACCACTAGCCGAAACTAATAACATATTTGTGGTGTGTACACATTTCTATACAGAAAGCTACATTTTCCAAAACCTGCATGCAGACAAACATCTATTTCAGCTCATGTTTTGGGATATGGACAACACTTTATGCAAGACCTGAAGAATAAGGCAGCAACAGCAAAGTGGGACCAGAGGGGCCTAGCTCAAATAACCAATCAGAAAATATTTTTCTCTTCCCTGCTGTTTCTATATAATCTTTACTTTAGCATCTAGACCTCTGATCCCGTGGACCGTTGTTAGGCCTGATGTATAGGCTCTCCAGACCCACTGGCTCAGCAGCTGCCAGCCTACTCTAGCCAGATGATTATTCTCTAGACAAAACGTCATTGGCATTCCTGTAAAGGTCCTTCTGCATCCTCTGTAGGACTACAAAGAGCATTGACCTTCACATATATATCTCTCCATCATCCTGCCTTTTTGAGCAAAATGTCTCACCTACATGCATCAGCAGTTTTCGACTTGCATTTGTGGGCTGAATGTGTAATAGGTGCTCATAGACTGTCCAGAGTTTTTGTCTGCGAGTGGAGCTGGTAGGCTCAGAATCTGCTTCCCAGCACCCATGTATCAAAAGTAATTGTACTTTCTCCTACAAGCAGCTATTGAAAATGTATAATCAAGGCATCTTTAGGGCATAGCCCTACTCTGAGCCACTCAATCATCCTGTTTGCCAGGGTATAGAGTGTTTATGCAGCTGTTGAGTAACTGGGTTCAGCTAGCTGATGTAGTGGAAAACAAATTTGGGGAAAGAAAAATTTTCTGCCAAACTCACACAGTTCCTAGATCTGACACAGCAAGGGTCCAGGAACTTATAGCTAGGGCAGGCAGTGAGGGAGAATAGCCCAGGACTATCTTCTTTAAGGGCAGTTTTCTGTTATATTGCCTTAGCATTAACATCAAGCTACATCAGTACCTGGAGCTATGATATTGCCCAAGGCTAAGAGATATTAAATGATATTCCCAAATTGGGCTTAGCACAACAAGCTAACTAAATTTAGGTAGGAGGTTTATGCTGCTGTTCATCATCACGTTACCTGAGTTCTTACTACTGAAAGTCAACAGTCATGTTCCTGTTGTCCTGATTTAGGGTTGGGGAGGTGCTAAAACTGGCACAGGGTCAGATTTCTGGTTTTGTTAAATTTTATTACATTCACTTTGCACAGTTGATTTGGTAACTGGAGGAGGCTTGAATACTAGGCTCCTACTTTGCAGAAAATATGTAAACATTTAAACCAGAGTACTATCAATGACATGGCTGGAGACTGTTTAACATTGAACTTTCTTTTAGCACTTCATGAACAACAGTAAATTTGCCTATAGATATAATTTTGTATCATTATTAATACAGCTTGCTTCCTGTGAAGTGTTAACATACTCAACGCATGTAACCACAGGCTATTTTCAAAGTTATTAAATAAGGCATCTTTCATTCAAAGAATAGATAACATTGTTTTGCTCGCTGATGTTAGACCAGCATTTTAGTTTTTAATAGGAGATGCCCTTTTCCCTACCATTCTCTTCATAGATAAATCCCTCTTTATGTATTTTGGTCCTCTCAGAAGGCAGTGCACAGAATGTATGTATTCAGCTGGTTAGGCACAGCTATTAGTAAGGCTAGTCCTATCAGTAATATCTAAAAGGAAATCAACAAATATCCACTGAATTCTTAACCTTTCAGTCAAATCCAAAAGAAACAGAACTACGGGAAATATTCTGGCCAGGCAGAGGCTGCACAATGAAAAGGATCAAATAAAGGGGAGAAGAACAGTTCAGTTCTTGATAGGAGGTAGTACAGCTCAGTAATGTCCTACCTATGCCACCTAGCTGATTTCCCTACAGAAAATTCAGATGCAAACAACGATATTTCAGTAGAGAATTTTTTAGCACAGAGTTGACAACAATTTCATTCACTGCTGCTGCTTCTCATGGCTTTTATTCCAGGTGCTATAGAATGTGTAGTCTCAACTGATCCTTGTCCAATCTCCCATGTATATTTACTGAGTGTCAAAGGAAAAGAGCAATGCTCCCTGAGGCTGTGGTCTCAAAGGACATGACCTTTCTAAACTGTCATGCTTGGGATGCCATCACAGGTTCTGTAAATACGGTGACAAATCCTTCTTCTGCATCTGAAGACATCTTAATCCATTCCTGACTTAATAATGAGGCACAGAGGTATGTCTGTAAAAAGAAAGGTAGCACAACTACCTACCTTTTTTCAGCTGGCTTATAGCATTTTTGTAAGCAGAGCATTGTCACTTATAAAAACAGAGTCCTGCAATTAGAATTTGTCTCTTTTACTGTAATACTGGTAGTTCCTCGATCTCCTCCCTATGTTAGTGAGTGAAAAAAAGATCTCAGAATGTTGGCAGTTTCTCAGTTCAAGAATATTTATCCCATAGATCATTATTCTCTCATTGGCTGCAAATCTTTAAGTTTCAGATATGATGCAACAAGCATTTTTAGTGCAACATATAACATTTACTATTAGTGATAGCAGAAGCTTCTTCTATACCACTTCAGTTTCTTGCATTCTCCTTTCACTATTGATAACTCTTCAACTAGGTGCATCAACTGTTTCTTAACCACATTCACTGTCTTTTCTTCAATTTAAATTTATATTTAATTCTCCCTAATTGGAAATTCTTGCTTTGATTAGCTTTCTGAAAACGTTTCTTAGTAAATGCTATAAGCATTAACAAGTATAGACAGTTAGAATGATATATTTTTAATTGATGCAACCTTTCGCACCTTGTAAACAAAACTATCAGCTTGTTGCACTAATTAAAAAGAAAGAGCCTAAGCAATTCCTCTTCCTTGCTCAACATGTTTTCCTCGACAATTTTATATTGTTCTGTGTCCATTAATAGAATCAGGTATAGGATCTTAAATTTACAATAGGAAAGTCATTGTTTAATTCAATTTAGAAGTGCCGCAGTGATAATCAGCAGAAGCAAAGCTTTCAATATAATCTGATGCTGGGCTATGTTTCCAAGCTACTGCCTGGTGAATCTGAATGATGTGGCCACCAAGAAGAGAAAGACAGAAATGAGACTAGAGGGCAAAGTAGGGTGCTACAAGAACACATAAATATTAGGATGTAGTGGACAGTAAATAGTTTCTCAGTTGCATAAAATATCTTCTAGGCACTGTAAATTCTCCTCTCTATCTGAGATATTATGCACAAACTCTACTTTTTTTCTCAAGATAGTTCTCTTAACTGTTGCTCTTCTCACCGGCACTTCACCAGCAATTCTGCATTCTCAAATGTGTCCTGTGTCCCCTCTGAAGTAATCCTGTACCCCATCATTCCTGTGCAACCTGGCTCCAGTCTACCTGTGCTCCAGAACCTGTCCCCCTTTCCAAAGCATCTAAAATCAACCTTAGCATTTAACTGTAGCCAGTCACTGAGGTGTCTCTTCATGTAAAAACTTATTCTCTCACATTATCTAACCCTTCCTCCACTACCTGCCTAAGTAAAGACTTTAGTGGTGTGCATGTTTTCCACTCCAATCCACTCCACAACTCCCAACATCTTAAAATAAAAAATTTACATATTTTTATGATTCCTAATATCATGAAATAGCTTTCCTTCTCTGATCTAGAGCCCATTGGGAAAGCCATCATACGTCAGAAAATCTTAGAAAAATATTTACAAAAGAAGAGAGCTAAATTAAGCACTCCACTGCTGACATTTCCAGTGCTTTCATTTAATAATAGTGGAAAGCCTGAACAGCATGGCTTTCAAATAACATTCATTATGTTTAATATTAGTCTCAACCTGAGTTAGAAACAGTATACTGGTGCCCTGACTTCAAAAAAGAACTGGCCATATGCTGTAACTAAGAGATTTTATGTGGAAAAATCCACTGTAATCAACAAGTCAATGAGAACTTTATCATTGACCTTACTGGGAGCAGGACTATACCTAAATTTACAGTTTTATACTGTTGGTACCTCACTGACTTCATTCCTGTTTGTTTGCATTGCTTTTTACAATTGTTTTGAAAATTTTCCAGAAGCATATTCCACACTTCAGCACTACAAGAAACATTTCACAGAGTATTTATTGATCACTAAACTATAATACTATGATTACAAAACTGTTTTCATACAATTTCATGTCACTTGAAAAGATTAATGTGCATGCATAATATGTGTCTGCTGCCTACAGCTATATCGATCTGCAAATTCTCCTTCACTTGTGCCCTCTTTCTTCAAGTACATCAGTTTCCTTGGCTTAATACTAAAAGTCTAGTCATAAAGTGCTCTGAAAGAATTTTCCTCTGGAGCTATTCTCTGATTTTTCCAATTAAGTTTAAAAAATGACTGATGCTATAAAAGTCACATATTCCATCTCCTCTTCTGTAGCACACAATGTCAGAGAAGCGTTTATAATAGTCTCATACCATGACATCTTTTTTTTTCTTAAGTTTTTTTAATTTGTTTTTATTATGATGTAACAAAATTCCAGGGCAGGAAAGGAGCAACAACCAAAAAATAGGCAAAGAAGAGCAGGCTTTTCAAAAATTGTTTTCTCTTGGAAAACAGCTAAACTACTGATAATTTTAACCTAACTTCCCAAGCAATTATAGTCAATAAGCACATGTGCACATATGTCCTTAATACCTTTTGAACCTATTTAAGACACTAAAAGCAACATTTTTCTACAGACATTGCAGAGATAGGTGAAGAAGAGAGCCCTTATCACAACAAAGGCTGTCTCATCCCTATCAGACATCAGCAAATCTAACCACCCAAGACTTTTATAGTGAGCAAGGTTTCATTACTGCTGTTATTCATAGAACTACTTGTTTAATTTAAATGTTTTATCTTTCCTAAAAGATTCTGACAAAGTAGACAAAATTCAGCATGTATACCAGTGTAGTCTTTCTAGACCTATTTTGAACTACGCTGATAAATTTTCAAGACTCACATTTCAGCCTTTTAGGTGCAATCTGCTGCCACACACAGCTGTCCTTCCTATTGTGTATCAGGAATGGAAACGGAGGGAAGACTGCCACCCAGTCTGTGGGGAAAAAAAAGCTAAAAAAGATTTGAGTCCAAGTCAGATTTCCTCTGTGTGATGCTGTTGAGGAGAGATCATAACCTGCTTTATTTTTGCAGAGATCTGTCACAGGGATCTTTAGAAAACAGATGTTGGTTCGTGCCAGAAAAGGCAGGAACTGAGACGTATATGTTTTTAATTGAAATCTGCCTTTGATATCAAACCATAATGATATTTGTAAGTTTCAATATGGCTTGTTTTTCAGATTTACAGCTAATTTGTGTGGAGACCTTCACATAAATTAAGCTTCATAAAACGGTAAAAGCATTTAATAACAAAGAAAACACCTGTTGAATTTATTTTAAGCTTTAAGAAATTTCTTAAAAACTATGGACTACTACTGCAGTTGTTGCTTAAGTATTACTTTCGGGTAAGTTTTACTTTGCTTTTTCTTATAAGATAATTATATCATAGCCACATTTTATCTCCATACCCAGTCATTCCCACCTAACCTGTCTGTACTCCTTTCACAGGTGACAGTGTAGACCACCAGATAGTAACTCTCTACTGCTAGTGACCTCCAGAGATTTCATCTCAAGGATGAAGAAGTTAAAATCTCCTTCTTCGGTGTCCAGTGGCCCCTTTAGTAATATTATTTTTTGAACAGAGTTTTAGGTCTGCTTCAGAGGGATTATGAATGGAAAGCATGGTGGAAGTAGTTCGGAAGATAGCCTACCATTTCCCATCAGGTCTCCTTCTCACGACATTTACCAAGGTCTAGTCACATGGCCAAACTGTTTCACTAATGAAGGCAAAATGTGGCTTCCTAGACACATGCCAAAGGCCTGCTATCAGATCATTCTCACTGGGACTAGGAGACACGTTTTTTAAGGATGGCATAAGATTCTTTCAAAGCCTGGCAGTTGCAAGAGCAAAGTAGTTAACATGGAATGATGTCTGTGCAGGACAGTACCTCATACCATCCATGCAATCCTGTTGACTAACTGAGCATAGCTGAGGTTTTAGTGAGTGTGACTGACCAATCAACCCCTACAGTGGAAGAAGGATCAGAGGAGATGGGCAAGGGTAAAGTGCCCATGAAGCTCAGGGATGAATGCAGGGTGTTGCACAGAAAGCTGAATTTATCTCAATGCAAAGGGGACCAGGACTGGAGGGTAACCTTGGTTTTAGATAAATAGCTATGTTAGTTGGTGGATCAACTGACTACACCCCAGTTGAGTGGATCAACTGGTTGTGTAAATGTTTCTCCCTGACTGCATCAAAAGAGTGTGAAGGTCTCCCTGAGTAAGCCAGACCAGCATGGGGGGAGAGCATACCTGACTCAGCCCAACACAGAATATAAAAGCTGAACAATCAACAAAAGAATTTCAAAGAGAGCAATGGGCTTGAGCTGACTTCAACCCATGTATTCCTTTGTGGCGACTGGGATGCCCAGCGTTGTGATGGTGAACATATTACAGAGACCAGTAATAGGAATCACATTTGTATTGTGATTGAAATGTATAGTGCAATTGCTATATCTTGCTAAGTGTAACTTACACTTGTATTCTGATTTCAGTATATTGCTGTATCACTCTGCTAAATCAAAAATCTCATGTAACATCAAATATCTTCAAATAAATAAATTGTGATACTAAACATTACACCCTCCATATGTGTGGAATATCTAAACAAAAAAAAACTGGTCAGAGAGTATTGGACTCCGACAGTGAGATTCATAGAAACTATAGTCAATATTTGATGGGTTGACACAACCCTCACTAGCATAATAAAGCGATAGCAACAGCATTCTTTTTCCATCAGTTTTCTAATGACGATACTCAAGATGACATGGAAGGCATTTATTGAAAGGCATTCTGTGAAAGAAGGCAAGAGGAAGAATTCTGTCATCTACTTGAGAGGATCATGTTGCTACTGCACTCCCATATCACTAAATGCAAGGTGCCACACATTGTATTAAAAAAATAATAAGAAGAAGAAATTGATCACCAGTTAGAAAGCCATTGAAGTGAGAAATGGAGAAAGCTTCTATTGAAAGAAAGAGAAAAATATGGTAACTGCTCAGAGGATCACTAAGGCTTATTGTAATACTGATTGATGAAATTCATCTGAGGATGGTACAAGGTTAAAAGAACTCCAAGCTTCAGATAACACAATGGGCCAGTGCAAGGCTATGGAATAATGGAGCAGAAGTCTGGGACAAAAAAGGAGGAATTCACAAAGAGTCTCTAGGTCTCTGAAGAGAAGAAAAGAAGAGGGACTGAAGTACTTTGTGTAGGATACTTGCAAAAATAAAGATGTCCATATGTTTTTTTTTCCATCCTGCTAATGATGGAGGAATTAAAACTGAAATGAAATACCTTTTTTATAGAGACAAAATATTACTTTGAGAAAACATGTTGACTGTTTGTTGCTGATTGTGTTCCTGCAATGAAGCATATCACAGAACCTCAAAGGTTGCTTCAGTGATCACTTCCAAGTTCCTGTTGCTTGCGGGGAGCAAAATACTAATCAATCCAGGTTTGCCTGTGTCTTGCCATAGGTCTACAAAAAGTTTCAGGCAGTATCAGCAAACTTAGCTCAAGCTTTAGCTTGGAAAAAATAACTACCTATTTTCAGATTTGTGTATTAAAATAATTGCTACATTATATGTCCACCAAAACATCTGTTACAGTATTAAGACTTACCCAGGGCAATTCTGTTATTTTGAAGAGCAGGAGCACATTTTGCAGTTGGTGAGTGGAAGACTGAGATTGAGAATTACATTGTATTGCTGCTTCCTGAGAAAGTGCACCATGAAAGAAATGGATTTTTTTTCCTCGGGCTCTTAAAATGACATTAATGAGAACCTTACTGAAATCTTCACATACTTCTTTGCAGCTTTGCAGGTAGCTCTTCCTCTGAACTGTCACAGTAATTTCACTTTTAATCACTGCAGACCATTCAATTTCTTGTGAAATTATTTTGATGCTTTTTCTCCAACATGTATTGACAGAAGGTGTTATCCATTAGCCCATCATTGAACACGAGAGAGCAATTTCTGGAACTGAACACATCATGACATGCCGGAAGCAGTTCTTCAACATAACTCTGTGATTCAAGTTAATATTAATAAAATTATCACTATGGCTATGCAAGCGAATATAATGATATGGGTCATTAAACTTCATGTTGGAAGGAGGAAGCTAATTGTCTGTAGAGGTCAGGAAGGAAATTCTCTTTACTACAGTCTATCATATCACAATGGGTTGTTGTATTACCCAAGAGTTCACTTTCATCTAAAGAATCAGCTTCAGCCTACCTCCCAAGGGAGAATATCAGCTAAGATGAGCCTATGTTCTGCTCATTTACAGGCAATCTTATAGTCTTCATATGACAATTTATTTCTTATCAGTTACTATTACTATTAGACAACCTCATGTTAATTTCCCTACATTATGACCTTTTGCCCCACTCAACTGGACCAGAAACATATACATCTCTATGATCTGCTTATATAGATTGAGAATGCTTTTTAATTTAATGTTCTACACTCCCAAAAATCAAGTACTGAGGCACTACAAAGTCCCCTTAAAATCTGCATATTCAGTATTACACAAAGTATTTTTCAGTGCTTTTTCAGGGTAGAGTTGTGTTATTATGCCATTTACAGTGATTGTTTTCTGAGGGCAAACAGAATTGCAGTACAAATACCAATCCTGTATGCAAACATTCAAAGCAGTCCATTCTATATTCCAGAAAAATACATTAAATATGACAAACCATTTACTTCCTTGCTATATGTACCAACTATTGTTAAAAACATTCTAAATTCTGATAGAAAAATGAGCTGATGCAAAGAGGTATGTTTATAAAGAAATATGTAGAAACATCCACCTAGCTCATGAACGAACCTGAAATACAGATACTCTGTAAAACAGTTGATATTCCTTTGTGAAATAATTTCTGTTCAGTTTGATGTAATGTCAACACTCCTTGCTGTTACTTGTAATCTGTTTTACTTGCATAATGCCTGCAGGTGCCTCAGAGATACAAAGTACCCGCTGTGCCAGCATGCCATAAGACCTCGTTGTCTTAGAGGTAATCAGATATGGTGGACTGTGGAATCCAGGAGAGTGCTCCTTCCTGGTCTTCTAGAGGTAACTTTGGTGGAGTCTAAGCAAATGGATTCCTCCTGTTTCAGTCCCATAAATAGGAGGCTGCTGCTGTTGCGTGTTCCCAGGTTCCTGCAGCAGTGAAACTGAGCATTATTGCCAGTAGAGGCACATGTACATACACACACAGATCAACACAGACAGGAAGCCATGACTTTCACAGCACTCATACACTCATGCAACGTTCATGTATGTATGAACACAGACGGCCTGGATCTGCTCCTTCTTTCTGGCAGATCAGGATCAAAGGCCTCTAGTAGAAGACATGCACTCATAATGCAGGTCTCTCCTGTAGCTGGTCCCCAGACCCAGTCTCCTATAGTTGTTGGAGGAGCACCTAGACCCTCAAACCTCTTGCGTTCATCATCACCCTCCGGCGGCTAGCACTCAGACCTTTCATCCTACCTGTCAGCTAGTCCAGGTTGGGAGTTTGCTAATGCTCACACACACACAGTATAGGTCTCTCCAGTAGCTGAGTTATACACTCAGTGTATCCAGTAGCTGATCCCCAGGCCCTAGTCTAATGTAGTCACTGACACTCAGACCCTCAGACCTGTGGTCTCTCACTCCAGTGGCCTCTTGACCTATTTGCCAGCTAGTCCTGCTTGAAATTTGCTAGCAGATCACACACATAAACATACATGGAATAGAGAGAATGCTCACACAGAAAACAGTTAAGAAAAGGGTTCAATAAAATGATATGCAGACCGTGGTGATTAGGTGCAGGGCTTGGCCAGACAAGTGCACTCACCAGCCACCTGAGTACAGATAATCAGCCTCTTATATCTCCTTTTCTCTTTATTTGTTCCTTCCTGATCCGTTTTGATCCCTCCCTTTCCCCACCTTCAGGCCTTTCCATAAACATCCCATAACAAGTTTCACGCATTCCCACAATCCTCTTAAAATATCCCACAATAGGTTTTACACAGTCACAAGATTTTGTCTGCTTTATCTCAAAATTCTCTTCCATCCTGCGTCCCGTAAGTTCTCTATCCCTTTAGGCAATAACCCCTATGAGTTAAAATGGCATTCTAGGGAGAGATTTTCTTTCATTGAGTCATCTTTGAAGGTTTGAAACCAGGGACAATGATCTATTCGTTCTCCTTTGATGGTCTTAGGAGTAGCCAATTCAGTCTATGGTGTTCTCATTGATAAGGTTACTT
The DNA here is from genome assembly GCF_003343035.1 of Apteryx rowi. Taxonomy (NCBI): domain Eukaryota; kingdom Metazoa; phylum Chordata; class Aves; order Apterygiformes; family Apterygidae; genus Apteryx; species Apteryx rowi. The sequence continues at coordinate 65,304 of NW_020447273.1, read as the reverse complement.
GGGTTTCTCCACTTGTCATTGTTACTCTGCTTCTCACTGGGTCTTTGAGTTTAATTTCATTAGCTTTTAGTCACATAGTTTAACAGTCTTATACACATAACATAACACACTGTGTTATGCATAGGTCTGGCAGGCAGAAGGTTAGCATCTTTTGGAACAGGGCAAAAGGGAAGGGTACCACACAAGTGAGTTGTATGCAACAATGCACTACACAGATTCAAAGTTCTTGGCAAATCCATGCCTGAGACATTCATGAGTAAAATTTAAATTATTTATGCACATGCTAAATAATTAATATGAGTTTCCTGCTAAGTGAGAAATAATGCTCTATACTTCTCACTTGGGAAGATTTCAGGAAGGGAGCTAGTTAGAACAATAGCAAATAGATGAACAAGCAGAGCAACCACATGGTTGGCAACCAGAGGTACAATCTCAACTTCACAGTATTAGGGCAAAATAAGTAGTAAGAACCCAACATCATTTTATTAACATTGAATTGTGAAACTTACATTTGAGAGTAAAAATCCCTCCCTCCCCAAAAAGCCTCTTTTTCAAACCCCCACAAAGATAAAGTAAATGTTTAGAGATCTTAATGTGGGAAATCACAACGCAAAGCAAGGCTTAGCTTTGTATTTCCCATGTAGCATAGTACTAGGTTATTCAAGTGTCTCTGTTACGTAGCACTTCCTTTTGAATTCAGAATTTGTTAGTGCAACCCATAACAACCAGTCTGAGACTCAGAAACCTGAGAAAAAAAACTGAAGTTATCTGTCAGCCAGCTCTTGAAAAAGACCATGCTAGTTTTCCAAGCTCATCACCTGTATATATATCCTTCTTTTTCCTGAATATTTCGCTTCTCCTGCAAGAGTTTTTAGTGATCACAGCACAGCTCATCTCTCCCATCTTGCCAATCCACCTGACCTTTGACAAGTGAGGTTGGAATCAGCGAAGCATCAAATTCTCAGCAATCTAATGAAGTACAAAGTTGCTACCATTTGCTGCTGGATGAAAGTGAGATTTCTGTGCAGAAAATGCACATATCTCTGAGCCTTCCTCTGAATTTGATTAGCTGACCAAAACAGAATTCTGCATATCCTTCAAAGCATGGAAAGGAAAAGCTCAGCTCTGATGGTTTGGACCTCAGAGCTCCTATTTGCCAGCCTGGTGTGGGGCAGCATGGGGATGGGTGGACAGACAACCAAAAAAGAAAAGAAAAAAGCATGAACGGTGACTGCAATGGCATAGATTCTTAAGCAAGCACCTTGCCCTGTCGTGGAGCCGTGTGCCACTTTCTATGCCAAGTAGCAAATAAGCAGGCCTTCCAGGGAGGTCAGGAGGTGTCAAAATGGAAAATGAAGAAAAATCAGCAAGAAAGAAAATAAGGGTGAAAAAGAAAATAAAAGACCTTCAAAAAAACAGAAAACAGAAAGAAAAAAAAAACACAAATGAACAAAGCACACAAGCAACAAGGGAGAATAGTAAACTCTCCAAACCAAAAGGGTCGGGTGGGGATGGCCTTGTAGTGGCCAGCCCGTCGGGTCTCCCTTGGCAGCCGCTGGACTGTCCACCCAGGTCTGGGAGGCTGCCTTTGTGGTGACCAGAGAGTCTACCTCTGGGACTTGGGAGAGGTCAGCCAGTTTAGCCAGCTCCAGGGGTTTTGGAGTGGCGAAGGGAAGGTGTACCCCCGTGAGATTCAGGCTTCAGCATAGCAGTTCACGTTTGGCCTTAGTGCATAAAGGAGGGAAGGTGGAAAGGTAAGGTTTAAGGTTAGTGCTTAGGCTAAGGGTAAGGGCCTCCCAGAGGTGCTCTCCCAGTCACTGTCCCAGCACCATTCCCTGAAGCCCCCTTACCTCCCCAGAACATGTCGTCTCTGTTGGCCGTGATTTTCCGTTTACTTCATGTGCTCACACGTTTGCCTCCAGCTGCTGGAGGGTCAGGCAACGGAACACAGAGGACCTCCTCATCATCAGCCAAGTGCTGTCCCTCACACCTGTCTCTGCCTGGGCCCTCCTCCAGGCTTGCTGCCTTCCTGGGCTGCCCCCGGCCCTTCCCTGGAGCATCTCACAGTGCCAGCCTGCTGCTCCTCTCCCACCAGCTTCCTGTGACCTCGCAGCCTACAGCCCAGTCCTGACACCTTCTCCTGCAGCTCCCTCTCACCTGCCTCTGCCCTCCCTCTCAGCTGCACGCACTTTCACTCCAACACCCCACAGGCCCTGCCCTGCCACTGCCTCCCAGGGGACAAATGCCTTTGAGCAAGGTTTACAAGATGACTGGACAGTTAGGGGCTGCGAAGGAGCAGCTTAGGGCTTAGGCTTCAGGCATCAGTGGAGGGTTTGGGCTTTGTGGTTAGTGGGATTAGGGAAAGCTTTTGGGTGATGGTTCAGTGTTGGGCTTCGGACTTCTGCTTGAGGTTTCAGGTATTGGCTAGATTTGTGGCCTGGGCAGTTGGGTTTGGGTAGGGGTGAGGGCTAGAGCCTGGTCTAGCACTTCAAGGCAAGGGATCAGGGCTAGGGATTAGCTTCAGGGATAGGGTGAGAGTGAGAGTGAGAGTAAGGGGGTGCAGATTCAGGCTTCAGCTTAGCAGTTTGGATTTGGCCTTAGCAAATAAAGGAGCGGGAAGGACATGTTATGTTCTAATTCCAACATTTTATTTCTGGGAGGATCAAATCTTTTTCCAGTACTTCTTTCTCACCTATGGACTATATTTGGCAGCAACCAGAGGCAGGATACTACTAATTACTATGTAATAACTGAGTCAGAGCTGCCCTGATCTGCCCTACCTCTGCTGCATGCTGCTGGCACCTTCCCTGCTGACAGACTCTTCTGGACTGAGTTTCCTGAAAGAAAAGAAAGACGTGAATTGCTCAGTAATAATACCCCTCCCTCCCCCAGGCTTTGAGTGTGGGGAGGAGAAGTGACTGGTTGTTTGCCAACAGTGTCTAGCTCCTAGCAAGATCATGGCCCTCTCCAGCCAGTTAGGGCTGTCACAGGTTGGTTAATCTGCACTGAGATCAGATATCTACAGTGAACTCTTGGCAATCTTCCCCCCCCACACACACACACACTTGGTAGAGAACAGATCAGAGGCTTTAATCTATCAAATTCATTAGCAGTGAAGATTATTTAGCACTTTCCTGTCGATCTCTAATCTTTTCAAAGACCCCAAAAGACCAAGACCAAGATACATGCAGAACTTTTTTGTTGTTGTTGTTTGGTACTATGATTTAAAATGTGTTGCTATGAGTAGCAGTGTTGGAAAGTTATCTCTCTGAAGAAGTGCCCTGGTCTATTATATTTTCAGTGACACGAAGTGCTGATCGGAGCAGTCCAAGCTTTCTCTGTAGACAAATTAACAGCTCATCTTGCTAGAGCTGAAGGGACTTTGTACAGATGAGGTTTTTACTCTGAACAAGTTGGTAGCCTTTTCTTGATAATTTCTTTAGTAATTAAAAAGGGTTTCCTGTATGCAGTGATACAAACTATTTAGTTGTAGAGCTACCCTTCTTTTAGCACAGAAGAACATTATAGCAGCATAGGACTGACCAGATCTGGAACTATAGGACAGTTACATTGCCAGTAGTGAGACTGTATATATCCACATGCTCAGAATGTTTACAAGCTTTTGATTGTTCTGAAATCCGGTGGAGGGCTTTGTTTCTATCTCAGATATGGAAATTATACTTTTGAATAGGAAACTGCATCTCAGAAATCTTTGCTGATGATTTGTCACAGCAGAGTCTCGCTTTGTTGGTGGTTGTAGTCCTTCTTTTTCTACATGCATCAGGAAAAAAAAAAAAAAAACCTTCCCAAAAGCCAGTTTCTTTCCCTGCTATGTAAGGGTCCTCGAATACGCAGACTGGACTTGCAACAATTTCTTTGAAGACTTCAGAATGTTACACAATTCAGAAAATTTCTCAGCTGAAAGTAACTTATGTCTTCACTTGCCAGGTTTTGTAATCACAGATTCATAGAATTCTGGAGGCTTCTAGTCCAACTTCCTGCTCTAAGCAGGACTAACTTCAAAACTAGTTCAGGTTGCTCAGCACTTTTTCTAGTGGAGTTTGAGCATCTCCAAGGATGGAGATTCCACAGCCTCTCTGGGCAATGTTTCCCAGTGCTAAACCAATGGTGGTGATGTTTTTTCATTATCTCCATCTAGACATATGACTGACTTACCAACTAATTATTTGTATTGCAGAATCATATCCAAAAGCTAATCGGCACCAAGCACACATGTAACAAAGATACATTTACTGACCCACTGAGCTGTGAGAGAGGAGGACAAAACAAGAGAAAGACAGTTACTTAAGGACGTAACTTCTTGATAAAGATATTCATATTGGGAAGCAGTTTGTTGTTCCTTTGATGGCATTTCGCCTTAAAGTGAGGCAGAGTACTATTGCTTCTTTTGACATGGCTAGCAAATTCTTGACTCTAACAGAGTTTACAGTCAATACAGCAATTGGATCTGATCACAGGTAAAGATTATTAGGCAGCTGGCATGGAATTGAGTCAACAGGTTATGACATCCAGCTCCCATTTCTATCATATGTGCAATTTGTCTTATAACAGTCTAAATGGTTGTACATGGTGTTGATTTCCAACATAAGTCACCTTCTGCATCAGGCTATCTCTTTTCCTCTTCCAGGAGAACACTTGACTTCGCAGTTAGTGCTGAAAATGTCATAAATCTGTCATACTTCACTGCCCCATTCTGCCATTCTGCCAGCATATAGCAAATTCGTCAATGTTTTCAGTTACCTGTGATCAGCCTGTTTCCCACTCTAGTACACTTTCTAGCATTGTGTTAAACCACTCAAATGATGAAGAAAATATTGAGCAACCAGTGATATAACTTTATCAAAGAAATATCTTCCCAGGAGCCTGAATCAAGCAGCAACGAAAATGCTGGTTTGTTGTTGCATATTGTAAGCATGTGCTGGAGCCACAAGATTTATTGCCAAGTGATTTCTCACAGAACATAATTGTGGGCCAATACTGTTCATTTATTGATGCATCCCAAAGGTATAAATGCTGGCAGAACATTCTAATTTTATCTAACATTGCTGCAGTTCATTGGGACTTTTTTTTAGGTGGTACTCTCACAGAGTAGCACTTTACATCTGCTTAATTAACAATTGCCTGGAGCCACCTTTGTCAAGAACTTTTATATATTCTTTTCTTCAAGAACTGTTATCAAAGTTAAATTCCAAGTAGTCACAAGTCTTACTGATCCCATTATAAGGAATGTGAAAACACCCCTAGCAAATACTCAATGCTTGTTTTCTCAGGGAGGGCCCTTAACTCCTGCAAGGTGATTAGAGGAAGGTTCTGGCCCTCAGTCCCTCTCTGCCCCCTGTACTGGAATTAGTGCTTCTTTCATATTCTCTCCAGCGACTTCTTTATTGCTCTATACACTCTTTCCCCCCCGCCTCTGACCTAACAGGGATCTCAAAGACACCATTCTGTGCTCCAAGTGGGACCTATGTTTCAAAAAGACAAAGAAACAGAGCTTCTTCTCACACTGCTACATGCAGATGGAAGCCCCACTGTTCAAAGAAGCCTGGCCCATTCTATTTTTCCAAAGTCATCACCATCAGATGCAAGCTCATTTCCTTATTCTCCTCCCCATCTTTCATCCTTGTGTAACAGCTATGTCCTGTCTGAATTCCCTGCCATACCTCATCCAACTCAGTTTCTTGAAAGAATGATGGATGTCCACAACAGTCTGACCATTTTTCAGTAACACTGGCATCCTCAAATGACTTTTTTACTAACACAGCTATGAAAATATGGAAAACAGCCATCTACTTTACAATGGTCTCCAGGATGATACATTACCTGGCAGCTCCCAGAAAGGGAAAATATTGTGTCTATCATCCACCCCTTCCTGCTGATCGGAATAATCTCCCAAGGTTCTTCTGAGTCCCTGCCAGTATCCTGACTTGTCAACAGGATTCATTTAAAGATGTTTGGGCTGAACAACACTTGCTGATGGCAAGCTGGTTTCTGCATCTCTAAGAGATATAATACTGGGTCCTACTCCCACCTGATGAAAATCATCACCTGACTGCATTGCTTCCAGAGGCATGCAAAAGAGGATGCTCCGAATTCACTTTCCTTGTATCCATGAGGCAAGAAATGGATATTCGTGATTCCAAACCTCTGCTCAGACCTGCTCTCAGCTTTTAGTCAGGGTCACATTTCAAAAAGTTTTTCAGGTGTCTTCCACATATATCTCAGTTTTTCAGTATTTCTGCTGCTCTACCTGCTACACCAAACTGTACCCTAACTCTGTTTTCAGGCACTGCCCTTGCAGATATCTAGTCCCTGAGTAATGGCTTCCTACTGTCTTGCCTGGCAATAAATACAGGGACAATGAACTGTTTCCTCATTCTGCCTGACAATTCCAAGAAAATAGCTCTGTTGTTTGTTCCACAGTATATACTATAATACTTAACTTTTATTTTAATAGCAAATGCTGCAGGCATATGACCAGTTTGCTGACTAGGCCTTGGCTTGAGTTTAGCGGAACAGGTTGTGGAGAAGTACTGCACATGACATTAGAAGTGGCTGGATGTAACAGCTAACAGTGTAAAAAGCTGACAACAGGTACAAATAGTACTGTACTGAGGGGTGGCTGAATTCCACAAGTGGTTAAGCAAGAGTTATGTGAGAAACCTGACCAAACTTCACAGATCATGGAAGGGTAACATTGGGGACCTTTTGGGGAATGGAATCTTGCAAGAAAACAGTACCTCAGTAACCGTATTAGTTAAAACATATAAGGCTGAGATCAAGGTAACAGTATCAGAAACACAAAGTCTGGGTGCGTCAAAACTGGGACCAACAGGGAGGAAGTAATGAGCAGTGGGTTGTTTATTTGGGAGGAAGCAGCAAAAATGAGGGTCAAAAAAAAAATTGAAGAGGGATTAAAAAATACACAAATCATGTGATTGGTACTGCCTGTGGTTACCTGCTGCACAGCCATGCACTTGATCACCGCAGCTATAGCAGGATAATAAACCAAACCTGTTGTACCAACCATACTGCACATGTCAAAACTGCTTCCTCAGTCAGAAGGAACAGGGTGGAAGAGGGTGTGCTTTCCTTGCCAGACAGAGGACACCTGGATGGACCAATCAAGATCCTGGCATGACCTTGTCAGAGCCCTTGCTAGACCTGATGGCATCTGCATCTTCCACTTCCTAACTTACACACTATAATACACTTCCTAGTGTATTATACCCTTTACATCTTCATATTATCTTTTCAGGGAAACTTGCACGATTGCTTCAGACCAAATCATCCCCTCTGTTCAGAAATCCTCTGGGAATTGAGCAAAGAAACCAAAAGAAACAAACCTGAATTTGGAGAATCACTGCTACATTTTCCTGCTATTGACCTGAAGTAGCATTAAGCTCTGATGTTTTCCCAGATATTTACTGGGGAGACAGAGAATATGTAACTTCCCAATTTGCTATCCAATTTGCTTAACACAATATTTGAAGAGCCCAAGCTTCCCACTGTTCACTTACAGTAAATATTCACACAGAATAAATACCCACACATTTCATCGAGCATCCTACTTAAAAATCACTACCCAATTTGGAGTACTCCCATATCCTTCTTTTTTTGTAGATTTACTTTTATTTGTTTGTGAATGTAACATGATTACCCTATAACTTGACTGACATTCGCACAACACCTTCCCACAAACTGAATTTCTCCTASGCAAGGTGGAGACTTTGCTTATATGGACAAGTTTATTTTGGGGAGTTTGCTGCTTAATGCAATTGGCTGTAAACATCCAGAAGTGTAGGTCAAAAGATACATGACCTGATTTATGCAATACCAAGATTCTGCTGTTATTGCTCATATAAGGCATCTGACTGCACTACCTGCAATTTAAGTTGCCCGACACCTTGGAAAAGRTCTCCAAAGCTAAGAAATCTCAGAAGACCGTCTATTTAACATTGTTGTAGCTTTCCTTCAACATACACTTTATGATATGTTCATTAATTACACGATAACATAGCTTTTGTTTTTTTCCACATGACCCTGTCTTACTTGGTACACAAAGTAGGGCTGCTCTGTTGAATCTTTATTTTCTAATACACAAAGTTTCTGTCAGTAGGAGCTTTGCCTCTTTTGTTAAGGAAGCTAAATGTTTGATAATGAATGAGGGAGGAACTACAGGAGCATAAAAGATAGCTAAAGAAGCTGAATATTCTCTGGAAAAGTGCCACAGTATTCCTTTGCTGTGCCAAGGTGATCTCTTTTCACCTACTAAGCTAAAATTTTCTGAAAACCTGGGACCTACGCAGCTCATGATGGCAATCAAACTCAGTTAATACCGAAGGTCTTAGTTTTTCTTGCCTCACTCCACAAAATGGAGGCACTGGCATTCCTTATCTACTTGTGAAAATACATTGTTTGTGAAGTATTCAAGTACCTTAATGCAAGCACCATATGAAAGCCCTGCAGAAAACAATAATTCTGTCTTCAGAACAGGGTTTGACCACTGTAAGCATTTTTGCATAATACATGGGCTTTCAGCATGCACATACCCAAATCCATCTCCATCTCCTCCCAGGCATATTGTCTCCTTTTTTCTTCAGCACAGCATTTTTGGATGCAGGGCAGTGTACAGCAGTATAAAATTCATGTGAAAACTATTAAAAATGCCACTGTTACTCAGTAAACACTATCTGGATCTTGAGACTAGTCTTACAATATCAACAGTTGTCTACTTGTTTGAAATTGAATACTTTTTGAGAGAAAGCAAAAGGTATACTAAGTATTCTTAACTTCACACTAACACAATGCTTACAAACACAGTAGCATTTAATGAACAATTCTGTCAGTTTGACATCACAAAGAAGTACAACACAGTCACATATCTATGAGCAGAAAAAAATACATATCTCAGAAGCTGCAGAGGAAGATGTCCAGCAATTTGAAGGCCTAACAGATTTGAAGAGCATAGTAAAAAACACTGAAAGAGATTGTTCATTTAAAATGGATAGAAGCAAATTTTGGACTTCTCTGCCTATATTCTAATTTTGGCTACTGTCTGCAACTTGGATCAGTACTGCCAAAGTTTACTGGAAGCCAAGAACTCAGTTAAAAAAGAAATTGAAAAATGGGATCCAGTCTCTGTTGCACTGAACTTCATGGACAGAGTGCTTGCTTTTAAAAAATCAAAACAAAACAAAAATGTGCTTATTAGTATGTTGGCTTAGGGTAATGCTCACATAGGGAATGAAATCTGTTGAAAACAATGGTTGGTGACTTCCCAGATGGAGAAGGAAATTGCTGCTGCMTGTGTCCTTGCAGGGGCATCTTCAGCTGGACTTGGGGAGACTCTCTGAACCACTGTCCTGCCGAATTCTTAGAATGCAGCTGGCCCATTTTTCTATGTGGTCCCCTCTGCACATGCATGATTCATTGCTGTAGGCTTAAACTACTTACAAGCTATTCTTAACTATTTAAGTTTATACAAAAGATTGTCTTGTGTCTAGTACACCACTAGTGACTGGCATTCAGCTGGACTTGAGGCTGCTGATTACAATCCTTTGAGCTTGGCAGTTCAGCCAGTTTTCAATACACCTCACTATTCACTTATCTAGCCCATACCTCTTCAGCTTGCATATGAGGATGTTATGGGAGACAATGCCAAAAGCCTTGCTAAAGTCAAGATGAACAACATCCACTGCTCTCCCCTCATCCACTGAGCCAGTCTTGTCATTGTAGAAGGCTATCAGGTTGGTCAGCCATGATTTCCCCTTCATAAATCCATGTTGATAAATCCCAGTCCCTTTCTTATCCTTCATGTGTTTGGAAATGGCTTCCAGAAGAATCCACTCCATCACCTTCCCAGTAACTGGGGTGAGGCTGACTGGCCTGCAGTTTCCTAGATCCTGCTCCTTCCCCTTCTCTTTCCCACACTCATAGGAGTTGATGGTTGCTGTCCTCCAGTCCTCAGTTCGAGCCTCCACTGATTGCCATGAGCTTTCAAAGAAAATTAAGAGTGGTCTTGCAGTGACACCAGCAAGCTCCCTAAGCACTCATGGGTGCATCCCATCAGTTCTCATAGACTTATGTATGTTCAGTTTGTTTAAATGTTCCCTAACCTGATCCTCCTCTACTCAGGGTCAGTCTTCACTGCTCCAGACTTTCCCATGGGTCTTGAGATTTGGGGATTCCTAAAGGAAAATCTTACCAATAAAAAACAAAGTGAAGAAGGCACTCAGAATGCTTATGCTTTCCAGCTGCTCTTAATGGGCATACTGCCTTATAAAGGGCAAATCCCTCTCCTCATCTTCCCAGCTTGTCCTTCCTGGAGAGGTTTTTTCCATCCATTGCAGCACTCCAGTCATGTGAGCTATGCCACCACTTCTCTGTGATCCCAGTGAGATCACAGCCCTGCAACTGGACCTCTCATTCCTCCTCATTGTTCCTCATTCTAGGTGCATTAATGTACAGGATAAGCACCCAGTCATGCTGATGTCCATGCAGAAGTGCAAGATCTTCCCTCATAATGCTGTCTCCTTTGCACTTACTTATTTGCATGCATACACTTGGGATAGGTCCCCTCTTCCCTTTCTTGCTGTTTGCAAAGTCTCCCTTGTTCCCCTCTGCTGGAACACTTCCTGTTGACTATGGACAGCTATTTTCTCTATGTAGAATTTAATCACTTCTGCAACAGGAACTGACTGAAAATCTCTGGGACAGCCAGATTCTGTCATTCAGGATGTTAATCAACACAGTTAAGCTTAAAAATTGGTCTAGGCACAGAAGGAGCTACCTGCGGAAATCTAACTGTCCAAAATTACCCCTTGAAGAGCTCCTGTAACAATCAGTCAAATACTTAATTGTGAAGGTGGTTGGGAGTTCAGTCGCTCAGTTTCAGGTCAATCATCTAGACGTGACTTTTGATGATGTTCCTCTCAAAGTGGTAAATGGAATGAGGCCATTCTAGCAAACCATATTTTTAATTGTGAAGCACCATGATGCATTAGTTCCTAGTGGTTTGCTGCCAGACTGGGAGATTGGATAGGTCCCTCAGGATCTGATGCAAGCCTGGTCCCACTTAGTATTTTCACGAATGATTTGGGGAAATTCATGAGAGAAGGCACTCATAAATGTGCGGATGGCACCATCTGTCACTTGGAGGGAGGGCAACAAAATAATTATCTTAATACATTTTCAGTGACTGAGAGATTGAATTTACATGTGGGAGATCATTCTTACACAACTGTTTTCAAAATGTGAAACTCCAATTCCAAAATTCCAAATCCAATTTTGTCATCTTCTGGGCCTGAAACACTACCTATTGTCTATTTTGTACACTTGTTTCCCTTTCTTCTCCCTCTCCCCACAATGGGACTCATTGCTTGGGCCAAACCTTTTGCTCAGTTCACAATATTTTACTCAGAATCAGAATGCTGAAAGGCTTCCAAGTTCMAAAGCTAAGACTTTAAAAGTACAAAATACAAATTTTGAGTGCCTCTCTCAGAGTCACCAAGTCTACCTGGACTCCGGCCATTTCCTGCTCCCTGCAGTCTCCCTCTCTGCCTGTTCCATTCTGTAATCCAGAAGCTTCTCCCACCTGCATAGGCCCACTGACCCACAGGGAAGGTGCAGCTTCCCCTCTCACCACAGAGATTTGTATGAACCAGAGCACGAAAGTCACAAAGAAGTAAGTAAAGAGCCTTCCTTTCCAGTACCTAGCCAAGGCCTTTTGAACAGTCTGCCATACCACAGATGGAATGCAAACAAGCAAACCATCTTTTACAATGCTAACTACCATAAAAAATAAACTGTCTAAAAATCATTTCCGGCAAAGGTCCATTCAGCCCTCCTGCCTCTTTCTAATGGCAGCTGCCACTTCAGGCATTAGGATTCAGAGAGCTCTCACAGAGTCCAAGAGCAAGAAGGGAGCCCTTGCTGCTAGAAGGCAAAGCCCCCAGTGGTCAGTCAGAGAGCACGTGCAACGTGTCCAGTTTTGGGTAATGTAGGTTGCAAAAGTCTCTGCTGAGGTTGCTCTGGCTAGTCTGAAGGTTGAAGGAGTTAGGCTTTCTTTAAAAGAAGAGAAGGTATTAGAAGAGAGTGCTAAGTTGTACATTGTGACCACTGGGGGAGTAGGACAGGAAAAATGAGCTTAATCTGCAAAAGGTCCTGGATAATAGGATAATGGGAAAAACATTCAAACTGTAGGATGGTAGAAGAATGAAACAGAAAGCCTAGGAAAAAAGCAAGAAAAGTGTTCTTCAGTGTTTGGGACAGCTTAGACCAGTGTCTGTCAAGGATGGTCTCCTTTCTTGGTGCAGAGGGTTAAGACTAGATGATCTCTTTGACAAGGCCACTTCCAGATCTCTCTTTCTCTGATTTCTATTAATGAAGTTGTAGGAAGTGACCCCTGCAAAACTGAAACAAACTGGAACTACTCCTAAGTATCCATACATCTCAACATACAGCTGAACATTCAGTTGTTTTCAGTTGGTAACTGCAGGGTAAAAGGAGATATGAAATAAAACCCTCTTGATGTGCGATACATTGAAGTTTCATTCACCTACAGGATATGCTTATATGAATTACAATTTCCAATAAGAGACAAAAATGATTGTAGCAACATCTATCCACCCCAGAGCTTGATAGGCTATTAAACTTGTATTATGTGCAATTACTGTTACAGCAGGTTGCAGTGGTATAGACAACCACCAGTGGAAGATCACAAATAAACTTTTAGTGGGAATAACAATGTTCCTCAATGACAGCCAATACAAACCCTTATTTAAGTCACTTAAAATTTACTATACTCATTTATGATCATGAGTTATTCCTTAACCTTGAGTAATTTTGGTAACATGCTTTTTATTTAATGAGTGTGCACGGAAGAGTGAAGGTTAATGAGGTATTAACATGATTTACCCACTTTAAAAATATTTATCTCAAACTATTCTTAAGGTGCATCAGGCTTTATCTACTCTATTGGCACTAAAAAGGTCAGCATTTAAAGCATACCCAAGTCACATAAATCTTAACATTGTAATAAATCATAATTACCACATCAGTGCAATAAAACCATTCTCAGTACAATTAATACATAAAGATATTAGTCTAAAAAGTATGAACAGCCTTTCAAATGGTTGCACCATTGCTTCAGAAATTTTGTTAATTGCTTTTTGAGATACAGTTCCTTACAAGGAGGTTTTAATTGATTTTGCAAGCACTTTCAATTAAAACATCAGTAGAGAAGAAATAATGTCAAACTCCATTTTTTAGGCAAGCAAGCATCTTAGAATTATTTATACAGCATGTTGCTGTTAGAGGTACCTCATTCATAATAGTTGACAGGCCATGACTTCCACACAGAGGGGCAGATCCTCAGATAATGTAAACTGGCATAATAGCAGTAACTTCACTGTCATTAGGACAGTGTGCAGGAGCTGCAGGAGCCAAAGATCCACCACATCAGCGCCCTGTGTGAACTAGTAGGCTGTGATTGCCCTGACCAGTCTCACCTGGGACCTCCAGCCACACATCTCTGCCTATGGGTCTAGAAGCTCTTGAGCCTTGAGTCCTTGCCTGCACTATGTCATAGATATAACCCTATCTCCTGGATGGACCTCATATCTATGAGATAGTTTATAATCAGCCCTGTCTCCAGCCTTGCCTCATGCATGGGCCTTGGATCTATGTTGTAGCTATGTTTACAGTCCTGTCTCTTGCTCTATCTCCCACTGCTCCTTTCTGGGCTCCCTGGATGGACCCTGGACCTGACTGATCACCTTGTCTTGTCCGCGGCTCTTCATGTAACCCGTTATCAGCACTCTGCTCTGCCCATGCTGCTCAGATACTGTGGGACTGTAGCCTGTTTGGTGAGGGCACTACCAGTGATGTGGTCACCCTTGCCTTCTGGCCCACTTTGCCCTTTGGAGTAGCCCTGCAAGAGCAGGGCATGACACATCACGGAACATTAGGATATGAGCGGCGACTGGGCAACAACTACTACATCAATTATGTATTTTTTTAATTCTAATCTTGACTGTTCCTCCATTTCATGATGCTGTAATTTTCTCTGCCTTTAGCAACAGTTTCAGTTTGGCTCTTTCCAGACAAGTGTATGCTTACAAAAGGGACACTGGATGAGAGAGAGACTATAGCTGCATTCTCTGTGGAAGCAACACTTGAGAGCATACCCTAGCCCTCAGTTCTAGGTCTATTTTTAGTCTCCCTGGGAGATGTGAGCTTGAATCCCACTCCTGAAAAGCCCCAGCTTTCTTCTCCTTTCTTTCTGCCTTAGAAAGTTCAGATGAGAGAGTGAGGCACTGGAACTTCTGCAATAAGGCTCTCTTCAGTTGCTGGTTTGACTCCAGCTCAAAGGAATGCATGCTTTGCCATGGCCATGCCCCAACTTAGAGGCTTCAGCCATCAATGCCACAACTTTCTGGTTGCCAACATTTGTGTTTTATTAAGTATACAGAGGTATTCCTGAACCGTAGCACCAGACAATCCCTTCTGATTTCTCTCAAATAGCATTTTTAGATGAGTAAAACTATTAGAGAGACTTTGTGCTTAACAACATTCCAGTGACAGCACTGCTAATCCAAGGTCCCATGCCACTGGATTCTGATCCATTATAATTCCTGTTAATTGCTGGGGAAAGCTTTGAGCCCAATGATGGGACAGGCCACATGCAATGTGCAGAATTAAGCAGCTGGGGCTCAAAAGTGTGCTCAGTGCCCAAGCTAACATGACATCATGCGCACACTTAGTACATGACCCTCCATATACCTCTATTATCAAGAGATGCTCTCAGAGAAGACCGTTCATGAAAACTAGTGACATCAACCATGAGCACCCTTCAGGAACTCTGCACTCTGAATACTGACATACTAGACTCTTCTAGCTCACAGACAAGCTCCCACAGTAGCAGGGAGGCCAACTTTCCTCCCAAAAACCTGCATTGGTCATGTCACTCTACCTGGACTATCTGGGCCAGGATACAGGGTTACAAACATTCCTTTCTCTAACTTCTTGCAAGCAGCCTCTCCAGTTCCCAAACTAAAATTCATCT
Organism: Apteryx rowi; assembly: GCF_003343035.1. Lineage (NCBI taxonomy): Eukaryota > Metazoa > Chordata > Aves > Apterygiformes > Apterygidae > Apteryx > Apteryx rowi. The sequence goes on along the minus strand of NW_020447273.1, from coordinate 50,219 downwards.
TTGCACATGGTACCTTGGCCTACTGACAACATCTGAAGTAACCATAAGGAGGGAAAGTGTGAGCTCATAGCTGCAGATCTCATGTTTTTGTGGTGAATTTCATCTGACAAGGCAAGTTGTCCCTTCTGCAGAGGTTCTCTCCTCTGTCCATCAGAGAGGGGAGACTTTCTGATGTACTGCTGGAACCCAGGAGGGAACTGGAAGTGCACATTGGTCCTGAAAGTCATGGAGGAACAAATCTGCTACTACTGCTTCCCAAACAATCACCCTTTCCTGGGACCAGCCTGTCTGTGAGGGCAGAAGAAGGAAGAGCTGAATGGGCTGCCAGTTTCATATCCTGTCTAGAGGCTTTCTACTTCAAATCAGATTATAAAAAACAGCCCTTCATTTGGCCCAGATCAGTGCTTTTGTTTCTGGTAATCCTAACTCAATATTTGGAACAGATATGGTGACCTGCTCCTGTCTTGTGTTTTACACCTCCTGAATCCCTGAGCTGCTAACTCTTGCGGTCTAAACAATGACAGCTTTGTGTTTTTCTTTCCTTACTTTGCATGGATTTAGCTCATGTGCTTTCTCACAGCTTAACAATTTTCTCAAAAATCTGCCCCAAGAATGCACAGCTGTGCTGTACTACACTAGGTCTTGGATCACAGATGGCAGAATCTGTGGGCTGAATGTTAGGACCCAGGTATGTCAGCTGTGGTATGATCATGTCTGTATCGTGTGTCAGGAGATGAATACAAACCTTGCTCCCTCTCCCAGTATTTTCTCAATAGGGCAACAGTGGATACATACTGATAAATACACAGTTGGGTCTCTCTTTTCAAAACAACTCTTGTCTGTTTTTAGAGCCTAATAACAACTGTTCTTCGTAGAGTGCATTGGGACTTATTGATGAAAAATGCTATATAAAAACTCCATACTGTTATTTACTGATTACACTCATCTCATCAATGTGTGAGAGTAAGAAGAGCAATGAAAAAGGTGGAGCTCCTCTGTGGACACTTTCCCCTCTCATGCTATGAATATTGCTGAAGTAGGAAAAAGGAGACAAGTCACTGAGGATTCTTCTCTCTGAATTTTTAAAGGATACAGGAAACCTGCAACATGAGGTTTTTGATTTAAGGGATTCTCACAGTTGTTTTTCCTAAAATTTAGTACATTACAAAATGTCTCCATAATTTAGGGAAGTAGTTTGTTCATCTATCATTCCATTAAATCTGGTTTTTATGGTCTTTTTTGACCTTTTAAATCAAATGACATATCTGACCTTCCCAATGTATATATAGCCAATAATTCTTTGCAAATAAGCACCAGAAACATAGCTGCAGAAAGTAACGGCTCTTCCTGCACACTTGATCAAATATGGAAATTCATCTTGCTTGCATATTGTTAACTCCAGATTTTCCAACATGTGTCTTATTTTGCTGGGATTCGAGTGTCACATGTAATATCTTACAATGACCTGAAAGGAAGCAAGCCAAGTCATTATTCACAAACAAAATGTGTGATGAAATTCATTTCAACACCTAAAACATTTTCTGTGATTTCAAAAATGAATTTCAGTAGGGATTTCAGATGTACATAATTCATATCAGTTGAAGTATGAAAATGACAAATGTCTATTAATATGAATATTTGGGGTCCGGAGTTAATTAATTCTCCTCGGTAAGGAGCAGATAGGATGGGTGATTGTTGCGCAAACCCTCCTTTGCAGAAATAAACAAATAAAAGAGTTCTTAGGAGTGTAACAAACTAAGATGCCAAAAGCTTTATCTTGTTTTTTCCTTTTATGGACCATAATCTGAGATGGTGTAAACTGGCAAAGCTCAAAATGTTTCCTTCAAAAGTAGGCCAAAGCAGCCAAAGAACTGAGCCACTGTGTCCTTCCTCATTTTAATGTCTTAATAGAGAACAAAAGCATTGCACAAAAAAAAAAAAAAAACTCATAAAATATGCACTCCAGGCTTTGCTCTATACCTAAATATGAAATATTTACCTATGCTCATCTGTGGATATTTTACCCTGTGTCTCTATTAGGATACAAAGCAGAAAGAAGGCCTGAGGAAGCAGCTCAACAGGTACACAGGTGTGTATAATCAAAACATATATAGTATATAATGTTATAATATTAATAATAGAATTGTATATACATTATGATATATACATGATATGTATTAATATAATGTTATATGTTATTATATAATATAATCTATATTAATGTTATACATATAATATTAATATAGATTATATTCATATTATATATAATATATATAATTAGAATAACACGCAAACTTAAGAATGAGTGTGTAATTACTGTTGCTACTTTACTGAAAAGCTGGTAAATGTAAAAAAGTTTCATTCTCTAAAAACAATCCCAGTAGGAAACACAAAAGTTAAAAGTTCACAATGAAGCCACATATTTTAGACTGTTTTGCAATATCATTTTCTTCTATGAAGTGGAAGTATAGATTGCTTTTGTAGCATTCACTGAAAGCAATTCAGTTACATATTTACAACAGTGTTTACTGCCAAATTCTCTATGGTGCAACAAAGAGCTCTGTTTAGAAACACAACAGCTTCCCTTCAAAAGGCACCAAAGGGGTGTATAACTTGATTGTATTGTTTAAAGATGTTGAAACTGAGGTACAAGAGTGCTGAATAGGGAAAGGCATAGACTTGTATTCTAGAGTTTTTCCTATATTTTTATTCTCATAACTCTAGAGGTAGACTATGCTTACTCCCTAATCCAGTGTATCAGAGAACCTGGAAAAACCTTTTAAAAGTCCTGCTCAATTGCCTGTGGCCACGGGACTGTTCTGTGAGATATGGTTTCCCTGATGTTTAGATCTTCAGTCAGTAAGAAATCTGGGAGATGACTCCGTAGCCAGTATGCATCTTGCCAGTCATTAACATTTGGTGAGTGTTTAAACTATCATATCATTACATTCTTTACTGTATTCTCATGGAATACTTTCACTGAACCTTCTTGCTCCATACTGACAACCTTCCACAAATATTTTGTGACTGCTTTAATACCTTCCTTACAGCAGAGCTGTATTTTTTCACTTACTTAATCATTCCTCACAAGCCACTTCTCCAGCTGCTTGACATTCTGGTCATTTTTCTCTCTCTTTCTTTTCAGGTTTTGGTGAAGTAGAGCCTAGAACTGTTGCAGATACCATTTGCAACAGCCATATACAGCAAGAGGCTCTTGCTTTGTGCAACTTAGAATAGCTTTGGCCTTTACCCAGGTATTTTATGTAACAAAATCATGAGTCACTTACTATCTGCTATCACCTCTCCTTGGCTTGGTATTGCTGACTTCTTTTTCCTCTTTCCTGTCAAAGACCTTGAAGCCAAACAGAGATTTGAGGGAATTTTGTCAGTGTTCTTTGATCAAAGCCAGCTTTAGACGACAAAGCCAGGTTTTATTGCAACCCAGACCAGAACAACAAACTTTTTTAATGGAAAAAACACAGGTCTGCTGTGTGAGAGAGAAATAAAAAGGTTTGTGAACAAATCTCCTGCCTGTCTGAGCTATGCTTGCAGGGTGCCTGCCCTAAGTCCAGCAGTTTTCTGAAGCTTCCTGGGTTCTAACAGACTTGGCAGATCTAATAGGCCCTATGAAATATTTTTCATTTCCTTCCTTCTAAGGGCTAGTTGCCTCTGTTGAGTCCCTACTCACACTGAAGACTTCCTACTTGCCGTCTGTCCTTCACATTCCCAGAAAGCCATTGCTTTGCTTCTTAATAGCAAATTTGGCTTCTGGGAGGGTATTTTTGCTTCCTGCTGAAATGCACAAGATCATCACAACTAGAGGAATGTTGTAAGGTGGAATTAACTGGCATTATCTCTCAGGTAGTCCCCTCAGGTCTCCTGTTTTCATGCTCAAGGTTAATGCATTCACCAAACCTGGAACCGGCAGTGAATTTTCCCCACAGATCAAGCTGTAGGGAATCACTGTGTGTGTGTGTGTGTGTGTGTGTGTATGCGCACACGAGCATGCATGCGCGTGAACACATTTAATTTTTTTTTTAACCTCCTTTTTGGAATGTAAAAGGGTCTGGTTTTTAGAAGTAAGTGGGACTTGGGGGACTTTTATTATATGCTTCACTATTGCAGGGTCCAGAGATGCCTAAGGTTGCTCCTGATTCTCTTCCAACTATAATTCCCACCCACAGGTGAGCCTATGGGTCCACAGGTCTTTGATGTGTTAGACCATGTCTAAGGAGTAGCTGTCCCATGGAGCTTTCTGAACTGTACATCTCAGGGCCCCAGCTGGCTTTGGGAGGACTGGACTCAGTGATCTCTGCCAATAGCATGTTCTTCTCTTTCACCTCTGCAATGAACCCTTGACTACCCCTGAAATGAACCCTTGACTCTTGCTACTGAACTCAGCTGACAGTAGTTTCTAGAAGCAGTCTAGAATGAGGGAGAAAGGTTGAGCTTCAGCTAGGTGAAAGGAAATTCTAAGAGGACTATAATACCTGTGCTTTGCTCCATGGTCTTTGTTTCCTGCATGTGTTTGCATTCACTCCAGTGAACAAGGTTGCCTGTAGCAGTTGGAAAGGGTAAGAGAGAGCAGGTACAAAGATCCTACCACAAATCCGGGCCCATTAATCTGTAGCACAGGAGACTCAGAGAGGTGTGATGTGGCCAGTTCAACTCAAAGAGATATTCCCGGCAGAATCAGATCAAGCAGTGAAAACTGTTTGAAATAATAGATCTGAGACATAGGGATGGCCCCCTCCTAGGTATGCACATCCTCCCTTCTCATAGAGTTAGCATTCTATTTTACACATGAAAGGCAGGTGGAAAAGTTCAGTTGTTATTAGAACAACACAACTCTAAAGGTGCAACGTCTTCACACAGATACTTGTCCTTATATATAAGAAAGGGAGAAGAACCAGCTCTGTCCCCCCTGCTCAATCCCTCTAGTATCTTATTTTTGGTCTGATACGATGCACGTGATCTTTATTCCCTGCCTGCACTGCTCAAACATGTGGAGGAATGGTTAAGCGAGAGAGGGCATGATCTGATTGGGATGAGCAATCCCGTCTTCGGGGTAGAGGAAGGAATCTAGGCCAAGGCAAGCGAACCTGCTGAAAGCGGCCTTAWSTAGGCCAAGGCAAGCGAACCTGCTGAGGCCTGCTGAACGTGGCCGTATAGCGGCCTTGAGCACTACAAAAGAAGGTATTCGTGAAACTGGTAAACAAGTCTGGACGGAACTAGGTTCCATAAATGTCGATGGAGCACAGTCAGCAACTTTGCACCAATCATGTATCCGCTTTATACGTATGGACAGARWCTGTAACCAATCATGTAACTATTGCTAACGCATGCGTATTGCTTGABGATATATATACTTTGTGTAAGCTCTAATAAAGRGAGAACGACCATACTCATATTGAGACTCATCGTTACTCCGGGGTCCCCTCCCTCACTCCAACAAAACACCTAGCACCACTGGATTTTTCCCCTCACTGCTGCAGTCTGCTGTATCCCTCAGCTTCTCATCAAAAATGTATAAGAACCTAAATAACTGCAAATAGCTCACAATGTCATGGCTATGTATCAGGCATCTCTTGACTAAATGACCTAGCTGTGAGTGCTGCTTTAATCACTCTAAGTCAAGTCTCCGGGAATTTCATTTACATTATGCTTTTGCCTGTCATCTGTTTAATCAGTATTCATTTTATGGCTAAAACTGTTAAAGTAAAATCATAGTGTGCCTGTGGCTTTGAAAGCACTCAGAGGATTCCACTTTTGAAGGAAAATCTGGTGCAGCCTAACTGTAGCAATGCTGATATTGTGCTATAACCTGGCTTTGGCTCTGCAGGATAGTGAAGAATAATAAACTCTAAACAGAATCAATTAACCAATAGACACGTCTAGTATTCTTCTCTTGGTACAAAGCATTTTTATGTTAATGTCAGTTTTACGTCAGTGTGCCTGAAAGGATCAAGACTGCAAACAAGATAGATATGCTGAAGTAGTAGTCTGTTTACCTCTGAGCCCAAATATTTACTACGGTGTAGTTCTGTCTTCCTCTTATCTGTAGTACAGGTGATTTACACAAAAAAGCTGTGCATCTATCTATCTCTCTATATTTATCTCTATATACCTCAAACTCAATTGCAGAAAGCTGAAAACCAGCAAGTAATTTTACTAAAAAGTTAAAAGATCATGACAACATCATGAAGAGAATACCTCACTAATTCAAACAAAAACTCAGAAGAATCACATTGCAAAAAAAAAAAAAGTAAGCTATATTTATGAAATGTATCAAATGACTTACAGTCAAACATCAAATAACTATCACATATTCCTGCTGTGACTGAGAGTGCCTTTTGTATTAGGGAAGTTTTCCTTTTACTTAAATGGTATTTAAAACAATAATGGATGGCATTTGCATTATTTCTTTGTTTGAAGATCAATAGGCAACATATGTCATGTTCCTCTAAGAAGAGGAAGATGGGTCAGGCAATCCTCTGGAAGAAGAGGAGGACTGCCCATTCTGCTGGGAGTAACTAGGGGTGCTCGAGGAGAGAAAGCTGGCCACCACAGAGCAAGGCAGTCTTAAGGGGGAGACTTTATGATGAAACAGGAGCCAAGCAGCACCAGCAGAAGCAAAGAGTGCTGTCAAGTCCCCTGAGATCATGAGAATTTCCCTACAGACCTAAGAGGACTGTATATAATTTGTCACATTCCAGGAAGCCTCTGAGCTAACTAAAACCAAGCCCCAAAACAAGGACTTGGGGTATAGCAGTAGAAAGAGGTTGATTTATCAACCCTTCTTTTCTATTCTGACTCACTCAGTCATTTTGAGTTTTCTCTGTTTTAAAACTACTCTATTTTACAGTCTACTAAAACCTGACATCTTGGAGCTCTAAGTCTTCCTGGTCTTTTTGAGAGAACTTGGTCTCATTATTAGTGGAAGGTTTAGGCAGGTCCACCTCATAGGTCTGGCTGATTTGCATCCCTATTTTAGAGATCATAATGATTTATTAAATAAATTTTTAAAAGTAGCTGGGGTACCTGAAAATATTTTGTTTCAGTTTTACAAGATAAAATGGAAATCTGAAAGCTTAAGATCAAAAAAGAGGTGTCATAACACCAAGGACTGTCTTTTGTGATTTTAAAATATGAAAATTATTATTTTTACACCAAAACCAGCCTATTCTTTTTCTCCTCTTTATCATAATATTAATAGCACCGACCTGCTTCTAGAAAGCCCTTTGAAGTCTGTTGATGTAATACATAAGCATAATGAATTATTACTTAACAACTACTACTAACACCTCCCTAGCACTAGTGTGATACCAGAGCCACAACAGCTTTATTGTGATAGGTGAGCAACTGCTTTGGCTGATAAACACACTGACCCAAGTTTGGTAAGGGAGTTCAGCAAATAGGATATCCCTGTCTCTTTGCAAACTGCTTCTCCTTTCCAAACAGCTATAATACATTAGCAATGTTATATTGGTGGGCTTTATAAAATAATGGCAAATTCTTTGTTTCCTAGTGTACAATATTATTTTTTCCACTCACATTCACTGCTTTCTAATAATTTAATTTCTATTTCCTCCTTTCCCTTCACCTCCTTTAAGGTCTTTCTGCAAGGTCTGACATTTGAAGGAAGCGGCTTCCCAGGATGATTCAAACTACTTGAATTGAAATGCTAGGATTTGAACATTTCCTAGAACTACCTGAGGTGTCCAAAACACAGTCATACTTTGGATTTTCTTTTACAATATCCATTTTTAATGGATAAAAATCCATTCTTTTCTGTCTTATTTGACAATGGTAAAACCAATTTTCTCCCCAGCCGTTGACAATTAAGAGGTTATGTCAAGGAAACAGTGATCTAATTTTCCTCATCTTTTTCTACAGTCATTTATTAGTATATATATTTTTTTGTTTATGTTTTTTAGAAAAATCACTACTTTTATTTTGCATTTGTTGTGACTTGAGAAACTGTATTTTTTCTGTCTCTCCCTTCCTATGTCTTCCTTGTTTCTAATGCACCAGGGATGTCTAAGACACAATTGTGGTCTAGATATTTGTTTAATGAGAGGCTTTCCATTGGATTATCTTTTTATAGGTGCTGTGAATTGTGAGGGTTCATGATGCACAGTTATGTTAAATAGCAGTATTTAATTTAAGAACACTTCTTTTACAGGATATTACATTTTATGTTTTCCCTTCTAGTAGTTCTGATCAATCAAGTTTTAGAAGTTCTTGATTTACACTTTCCAGCTTAAGGTGCTTCTGTAAGTTACTTATCTTGAAGTTAAAAGTGGCTGGTAGTAGAGTGTCTTTATACAAAATTGTAGTAAGTCTTTAAAGAACAATTAACAGAAGGAATCAAAACTAATAACTTTCTCTCAACATGTTAGAAGCAGAAAATTTGGCAGCAAGTATTTTGGGCTAATTGAAGATCAATATAGAAAAAGATGACTCAGAAAAGATAAGGACCTTGCACAGAAATTAAATTAGTTCATTTTATCTGTGTTCACCATGGGGGAAACTAGGAGAATTCCCATGTTAGGACCCTTCTTTGTGAAAGAATTTTCAGATCATTTGATAGAAATTGAAATGAGCATGAGAAGAGGGCAAGAAGCAAACTCTCAAAATGAACAATAACAAATCACCAGAGCCAGATCTTTTTTACCCAAGAGTTCTAAAAAATGAATGGAAGAAATTTTAGAGCTATTAAGGATGGCACACAATCTCTTGCTTGAAATTGCCTTGATCTGACACCAACTTTCAAAGAGGCTTCCAGTGTCACTCTGGGAACTACAGATCGGTAAGCCTGATGTCTCTATTGACCAAATAGCAGGAACTCTAATAAAGAAGAGGATTGGTGAGCACTGGTAAACATGATCTACTTAAGAAAGGTCAACAAAGCTTTTTAAAGAAAGGCTTCCCAAAAACACTGCAGTTCTTTGAAAAGGTAAACAAACAGGTGGATAAACTGGTTCAGTTGGATTTTGGAAAGACTCTGACAAAGCTCCTGACTTAAAGTCTTTCAAGGAAACTAAGCAGCCTTGGGATAAAAGGAGAGGTCCTTATTTGGATAAATAATCAGTTAAAAGAAACCGATTAAAGAAAACAAAAGGAGGAAACAAACAGTTCTCACAAGGAAAAGAAATCACCAGGGAAGTTCTGCAGAATTTTTTTAACTGTCTGTCTGAAATAAACATAATCCCTTGTAGTACTGATGTCCAGCTCATCTTTTATCTGACATCATATCTGTATGGTTATTTGTTGCTGCTATATAATTCCTCTTCCTTGAAATCACTCTCTGCATACAGTCTTTGGTTGATTCCTTATGCTCTGTATGGTCATTTGTCATCAGTCTTCTATCTGATTCGGGTCATGGAGGAGTCTTTAACTTGGTTCTTATCCCTAACTTCTGTCTTCTTACATCATTCCTCTTTTCTGTCCATTCAGACCTTTATAAAGTTTCAGACAATTCCCCAGTGAAACAAGCTGAGTCTCAGCTTTGCTGGATCCTGCTGCACTCTTCCAGGCTTTAGTGCAAGATGATGGCAAGATGCTCCAATGACCATTAGCTGGTAATGTCACAGCAATGGTATATCATCTCCCATTGCATGACAGATCGGTGACTGGCTGTTAGCCCTACAATATGATTGCCTCATCCTTCCCTGAACTGGGGAATGGCAGCCTCACCTCCACATCAGCTTCCAGTTTCAAGTGTTTACACATTTGGGATCATTAGTCACACTCACTGGCAGATAGGAAAGATTCATTTGACCTACAGCAGGATCTGGTGCTTTTCCCTGGTGCTGTGGCCCAGAGGCAATACTGTGATTCCTTCCCATGCTTTATCTTCCCATCTTAGTACAAATTCCTTTATTATTTACTGATCCATGAAGCACTAACTGTGCCCAGCTAGTGGCAGAGAGAAACCCTGTTATGTTCCATATTTCTCTCCCATGTACTTCGAAATTTCTCACTTAGAAGAATAAATTCCTTCCAAAAGGCCAAGGGTTTTTTTTCTTCTTCAGAGATAGATACCTGGCTGCTCTGCTGGCTGGCAGGGGCAACCAGTCCTTTGGCTATGTAAATCTTTTGAAACATATGTTACTGGAGCATTAAAATCTCTCTCAACTTTTTCTGCTGGTAGAAATTAATTGTGATGTCCATAAATGTATCCAGAATAGTTAATTTCTGGGATATGGCTGTATAAACATAAGAAATATATTTTGCTACCAAAAATATTTCTGTGAGAAAAGTATGTTAATTGAAATATGATGGCTGTTTAAAAATTACATTCCTTTCTCAAGTATGGTGCTGAAACATTGATATTCTAAATAGAAGACACTTGAAATGATCTCCCTGACACTTTTATCCTTTTAGCAAAGATAGAAAAGTGATGTTAAAAACTGATTCTAAAACTAAGTGTAAAAACTTTTTATTTCTGAAATACATTAAAATAAAGAGAATTTTTCGTAAGGGAAATGTGTTCTTTTATGACATGACTGTTGAGCAGACCTTTAAATTTTTAATTGTTTATTTGTGAGATTCATTAGAATTGTCAGGCTTGTCCTTCTGTCACAAAGCTGTTAAAATTACTGCAGGGGAAAGGTGCTTGCTCAAAACAAAACAGAATCTGAGTTACTTTGATTTTAGCACAGAAAATAGTTCAGTTTTATGAAAAGATGATAGAACCCCAGCACAAAATGAATGGCAAGCATTGCTACATGATCTTGGAAATAGCTCTGAGAAGCGATTCATTAACAGTTTCATCTTCCTTTTAATTTATTTGTATTATTCAACAACTGGCTCAACATTACTTCATTTACATTTACATCCCAATAAGACTAAATCACTTTCTTAATTGTCCAAATTCACAGAATCACAGAATGATTGAGGTTGGAAGGGACCTCTGGAGATCATCTAGTCCAACCCCCCTGATCAAGCAGGGTCACCTAGAGCACGTTGCACAGGATCGCATCCAGGTGGGTTTTGAATATCTCCAGAGAAGGAGACTCCACCACCTCTCGGGGCAACCTGTGCCAGTGCTCTGTCACCCTCACAGTGAAGAAGTTTTTTCCTTATGTTCAGTGGAACTTCCTGTGTTTCAGTTTGTGCCCATTGCCTCGTGTCCTGTCGCTGGGCACCACTGAAAAGAGTCTGGCCCCATCCTCTTGACACCCTCCCTTCAGATATTTGTACACATTGATAAGATCCCCTGTCCGTCTTCTCTTCTCCAGGCTAAACAGGCCCAGCTCTCTCAGCCTTTCCTCATAAGAGAGATGCTCCAGTCCCCTAATCATCTTTGCAACCCTTTGCTGGACTTGCTCCAGTAGTGCCACATCCCTCTTGTACTGGGGAGCCCAGAACTGGAATACACAGTACTCCAGATGTGGCCTCACCAGGGCTGAGGAGAGGGGGAGGATCACCTCCCTCGACCTGCTGGCAACACTCTTCCTAATGCACCCCAGCGTACCATTGGCCTTCTTGGCCACAAGGGCACATTGCTGCCTCATGCTTAACTTGGTGTCCACCAGCACTCCCAGGTCCTTCTCYGCAGGGCTGCTTTCCAGCAGGTCAACCCTCAACCTGTACTGGTGCATGGGGTTATTCCTCCCCAGGTGCAGAACCCTGCACTTGCCTTTGTTGACCTTCATGAGGTTCCTCTCTGCCCACCTCTCCAGCCTGTCCAAGTCTCTTTGAATGGCAGCACAGCCCTCTGGTGTATCAGCCACTCCTCCCAGTTTTGGATCATCAGCAAACTTGCTGAGGGTGCACTCTGTCCCTTCGTCCAGGTCATTGATGAAGAAGTTGAACAAGACTGGACCCAGTACTGACCCCTGGGGGACACCGCTAGCTACAGGCCTCCAGCTAGACTCTGTGCTGCTGATCACAACCCTCTGAGCTCTGCCATTCAGCCAGTTCTCAATCCACCTCACTGTCCACTCATCCACTCACTTCCTGAGCTTGTCTATGAGGGTGCTATGGGAGACAGTGTCAAAAGCCTTGCTGAAGTCAAGGTAGGCAACATCCACTGCTCTCCCCTCATCTACCCAGCCAGTCATTCCATCAYAGAAGGCTCTCAGATTGGTTAAGCATGATTTCCCCTTGGTGAAGCCATGCTGACTACTCCTGATCCCCTTCTTTTCCTCCACATGCTTGGAGATGGCCTCCAGGATGAGCTGCTCCATCACCTTTCCAGGGATGGAGGCGAGGCTTCGCTAATATCAAAACAGCCAGCATTTCACAAGATCTTATCTGTTATAAATAACTGTTTCTCTCTTTTTTTCTAGCTAAACARWTATACCACAAGCCAATCAAAATACTCTCCAGCCCTTACAGCCAGGCACTTCACAAGGATTATGGCCTGACTCCTCTATTAACAAGAAACAAATGCCATCTATGTCAAGAGTAAATCATACTTTCCTGCATCCTTTATGAAAAGTCTGCTTTACTACACTTCTGTTCTAGAAACAAACTAGGAAATTATTTTCTGGTTAATTTCTAACTAAAAGCATCTATAGGAGTAGCAGATAAAGACAATCCTGACAAACACAAGGCAGCTATCTGAGAAATTAAAACCTTGCTTTTTTGTTATAAGTATGTCAAATCATGCTGTTAGTCCATTTGTTAAGTGTCATGGACAAAATGTTTTACTGTGATCCACCCACAAGGTCCTGGGGAACTCAGAAGTCTTTCCAGCATCTTGACAAAAATCCGAAGCCCCTTCAGAGTTTTGCTGCTCTTGTCTTCACACCTTTGTTGCATCCCAAGGACTGCATATAAGCTCTGAGAATACATCCTAGAGAAGCTGCTAATAATTTAATATTTTCTTAATGGAAACACAGGTTCTTCTTTTGCAGGGTTTGTTAGAAGGAAATTGATAGGCAAGGTTTTCTGTACTGCGTTGAGACTAATCCTGGCTTTGTAAGATTGATAAAATTCTTTTCTGCATGCTCTGGGTGGTGAGTTTCCTTGGTGGACTTTCCTAGGAGACTGCAGTGTTAGCGCTGATTCTGCAGCTCAGGATCACGTTCCCCATCTGTGCCACTGCTGAACAACTGAGCCTATGACTTTCACAGAGGCTCCACACGTGTGATAATCCAGAAATATTTGTTTCTTTTTGAGTTTGGGATCTCAACCAGAACAGCAGTGTATTAATGAAAGAGAAGTGGAAAATATAAATCAATTAGGAAATGACTCAAATTACTTTTGCCAAATAATAAAAAGAAGCAAGCTTTATATGTGGTGAAAAATCCAGTTTACAAATTACCCCTCTCTTTAATTAAAAGCTGACAGACTAACTTGCAACAAGTGCTTACTCTGAGTTTTTTCTCTATTTTTCAAAGTAGAACATTAATTCTCTTAATATCTTTGAATACATTTGAATATGCTAAACAAACAAAAGACTTGACTTTTTTTAAATAGTCATTCTGATTAAAACAAGTTTAAGTACTGGGGCCAGTGATTTCACTGTGGTGACTCCAAGGGGTCCAGTATATTATCCACAGTACCATGAATGTTCAAAGAATCTGTGTGTGAAAGAAGGTATACAGACATGGCTGAAGTAAACACATTTAGAAATTCAAGCTTATATGACTGGTCAGTCCTGTAATGTTCCTCAGCCTCTGTTACTAATGTAAGATGCTGTTAGTGAGAAAGTAAAATACCAGGTAACATATTGTTGCTCTATTCAGAATAAAAGAATATTGAAGAAAAGTGTTATTTAGGCTTTGTGATATCCTTTGACAAGAACTAGATCTCCAAACTTGGGATATGATTTTATTGTTAGTAATATCTACAGCGAGTACAAAGAAGAAAACTTTTTTTTATTGGGAGGAAAATGATAAAGACACTTTTCCTACAACTTCAAATTTGTACTAGGATAACAGCACAGTTAATACATAATGGAGGCATAATGTGCATTTAACAGTACTTTACAGCCACCACAGTGCTATGTTATGAATAAACTTGGCCATTAGCTGCAAAGAATTTAATTTTCTAGGAATAAGTATAATTATGGTCAAGTAAATATAAAATCGAGACAAGAATACTCTAGATCACAGAAACATAACATAATTTAGATTGGAAGGCACCTCTGGAGGTTATCTGGTCCAACTTGCTGCTCACAGCAGGGCTAACTCCAAAGTTAGATCAGGTGGCTCATGGCCAACATTTTCCTCTTTTGAGGATCAACTTAAACTGCTGTAATTCCACTGATTCCATGAATTTGTATTGTAATTGCACATTAAGACTCAACTAGGTATATACAGAAAGACAAGCTCTGGCCCAAAAGACATAACTCAATAGAGGAAACTCAGTAAACAGCCCAAGTCAATTGATGGAGATAGCTCGAATAGTCCTAAGACTATAAGCAACAGGAAGCAAAGATCAGTGTGCCAGCTTTTTAATTTTTAAGCACAGCACGGAGAATTTAAACATCATCAGATTTCAGCCTTGGCCAGAGCCAGATCTATAGATGGTTCTTACAGGAAAGCCATCATAGCAGATTAATTCCTGATTACAGTCTAGAGACTGAAAGAGGCTGGCACTGAAAGGAGTAATGCTGAGTAGCGTGGGGAAAAAAGGAAGCAAACCCAGGAAACATGTCCAATACAATCCAAAGATCTGATTGTAGCATAGGTGGGGCTGTCCGAGCTAAGCATTGATTTAACTACATCGACTCATAACTGCACCAGAAATAGCTTATTGCTCTGCAGAAATTCTGTTGCTACTTCAGACTTCGTAGTGCAAAGTGAAAGCCACAGGCTGTTTGTTTAATGCTATCTAGTAACATCTTTTAAAGTATGAAGCAAATGCTCTCCTTCCAGTCAGCTGGGGCTGTGTGTATCTTGATCTGGTGGGATTACCAGCAAATGTGAATGTTGTTAACTGTTGTAAAATTAATATCGTTAGAGGAAATAAACTATGATTTATTTTACTAGGACAATTAATTATCTGAACTCAAAAGGTTCAATGAAATATAGTATTGATTATTTTATATATATAATTTCTTTTTGCAAATGGATGTAATAGTATATTTCAATAATTATCTTCTGACTTAATTTTAAAACACTAAGTCTACAATGCCATTTATGTTTTAGGAAAGCCATGGAGAAAAAAAAAGACTCACAATTTTCTCTTTCTTGAGATACAGGACACACACCGAAATTCAAATTCCTTATAAATTCTAATTATCCACTGTGGGACTGGTGTTTGTTTGTGTATTTGACTACTCTATTCTACAGAATATTTATTTCTAATTTTGCCCCAAAAGATCTTCCTTGGCGGCCTATCAGGTCATCATTGCTGAATTCTGAGCTCATGTTAAGAAATTAATCAGGAATACCCAGCAACTTCGCGAATTTGCAATGCTATGGTTTGACTCCACGTGTCTTGATAAATAATTCAACCTAACCATGGAAACAACACAATGAGTTTCAAGAGCAATACTCATGAATAAATGAAGAGGATTAGATGTTACATGCGGAGAAGATGTAGAGCACTCACTGAGTTCTGTGTGACAAACAAGAGCCAATTTTTCCTTGTATTTCCTTGTATTTCAGCACAGAACCCAATGAGCTCTCTAAATCTTCTCTAGTATTAATGGAGGCTAAGCACAGACATCAGAGGCAGGACACCATTACATCTCTTTCTGTGTTCTGAGCAGCAATATGATGTCAAACACAATAATATTCCATTTTTGCTGAACCACTAAGTTCTATGCAGGATACTAGCAGCAGGTGCATGTAGCACCTGCAGTAGTTCACAGAAGAGAAGCATGCCTATTGCTTTTAAAGGGAGCTAGACTGCCCTTTTGGAGCATTTGTCAAGAAAATGAAGGAAGTATGCTTTCCTCCACTTCTTTTAAATCCAATGACAAGGGCATTCAAATCTGTCTCTCCCTCCCTATTGTTCCCAAATTGCTAAAAGAGAAAAAAAAAAGAAACCCAACTTTTCTTTGCCCTTGGTGTGAGTCTAAAACACTGCAACTTTGAATTTACTACCCTCACTATCCACCTCTATCATTTTCTTCACTCTTCAAAAACCATTTCCCAGTTAAAAATATGCTGTGAACTTGGCTTAAATTGCTAAGAGCTTGAAGCATGACAGAAGAAATTATTTTTATCAAACTTACTATTTGTCAAGGGAGAAAAGAAGGCCCAGTCAAAAAAACTGGCAGAATCATTTGCTTCTGAAATCCAAACTGAAAATAGTAGCAGCCTAAGTAATCTCAGGTCTCAGATCTTTGTTTTATTTTCTCCTAAAACAGCAAATTAATTCAATTAGTTGAAATAGGCAACGCATACTTAATGTGACAATTTGAAATGGGAGTAATACATTTAGCTTTGAGAATTCTAATGATATCATTAAGGTTGTTTATAGAAAGCTACAAAATTATGAGATTGCTATTGAACATCATCATCTTTGAGATAGAGGCTGAATGAATCCTGGGTCGGATAAGAGAAAGCAGAGTCTTTCATTTCTAGATCACTGCTTTGAATTTGAGTCAGGATGACAATAAGAAGTCATTATCAATGAAAATAGGCAAACATCCTCTATGAAAGGAGTTTATGGTGTCAGACAGTATCCTAGGGTGCTGGTACCTGTATAAGTAGTGTGGTTTGCATGCAGAATTGCTCTATTAGGATATTAGGATCAAGCTACTGCCTAGTCAAGAGTACAATCCCCACTCTGTAAAGAGAACCTCGGTTCCAAGTACCATCAAACACCCGACTTCCATAAAAAATTAAAGTCATTTTGTAAAACAAAGCATAATGGCCTCTATAATAGAAATTGGTTATCTTTTTGAGATGGAGTAATCTAAAACTAGAGTTAAACAGCCTTTATGATAGGGGAATCCCGAAGAACAAGTCTTTTCAGTTACCCACAGATTATGTGACTCTTTGCAAGTCTGACTATTCACAGCCCACAAAGACTCTTTCTTATCCTGGTACGCTTTAACTTCTCTGTATTAAAAATCAATGGTTTTACATAGGTGCCCTAGAAGATATTTCTGAAGGTAGTAGGAATGTACTAGTGATAGACTGCAGACCATTTATTATGCACAATGATTATTTGTGAATCATAAGGCTTAAAGAGGGTTATGATTATGTTGCCACTGGAGGCACTACCACAAGTCAGCTTTATGATCCATGTAAGAATCAAACTTATAAGTGTAACCTGTGGTGCAGGCAGAGACTGTTGACTTAAGCACACAAAATCCATGTTTCAACACGTTTCAGCCTAATAAGCCATTTAACCACTGTCTGGCTGTCAGAGGCCTGAGCACATCCCTCCTCCCCTGGAGTTTTTGCTGCCTGGGCTCAGGGCCAGCTTAGAAATAGGGCAGCTGGTGACCTTGAAGGAAAAAGCTAGAAGCCTCAGCAAGGGCCTGCCTCTTCTTCACTTGGGAGCTGCTTTTAACCTGAGTGTCTTGTGCTTGGTTCCCCCCCGAGCTATGGTACTGCAACAGTGCAGCCATGTGTCTGGCTGGCCATGTTCCTTGTTGACCTGGACCCTGACCCTTACTCATGGACTGTACTTCCTGGTTCATCCTTGAACCTGCCTCATCACTTGCCTGGAGATCATGGGACTGTGGCTGATCCTGGTTACTGTCTCTGGACCTGATCCTGACCGTGACCATGGCTTGCTGCCTCCAACTGCTCTCAAAAGGCTAACACAGTATTCAGTTTTCTTCCAAAGTTCTCATATGAAAGGGTATATTTAGAAGCCAGCATGCTTCTCCACTCCAGACTTCTCTTCAATGATGGCAGAACAGTCTTAAGGTACAGATGGATGAATCCTTCTGCATGCAGGTGATCTGCGCTAAGAGGTTACCATTCTCAGCCACCTGCTCTGAGCTTCTTCATGGAGTTTACCTGTTAGTTTTGCTAGTTTAACTGTTGTTTAACTAACTGTTTAACCCTGTTCTGTGAGACAAGGTGGGTTAAAACAGCAAAAACAAATTCCTATTCCATATACTTAAAAATCTGAAACATCTTACCATGCTTTTAAGGTCAAGGACTACCTCCTGGGTTAGCAGCTGGCAAAAGGTCTTATTTACTTACAATATTAATACATGTGCTAGACAAATGAGTGGGTTATAAAGGATCCCACAACATTGTTATTAAAGAACAAATCTCATTACACAGTTTTGTACTTTTAAGCTGTGAGATGCTACTTCTGAAAATATGATTTTTTAAATCTGAGTGACTATTTATAGAATTTGGTTTTAATTTTGGGCACAAACATTAAAAAAGCTGTTGTTTATATGAAGGATTCTGCATTTATTATTAGCTGAACAAATGAAACGGAACTAGTTTAAGCTGTTATATTGCATTCTGTCTGTTTCCAAGGAGTCTTTGAAGTGCGTAGTACATCCTCGCTTAAGTTTTTAACAGTTTCTCTGAGTTACAGTGCACTAACACGGATTAAAAAAAAAGGATTATTCTAAGATTGCCACAAACTCTGAAAAGACTGAATGGACTGAGAGGTTTATTTCTCTTTACAGAATACTTTCACCGCGACGTTTTTCAAGCTATTCTTTTTCTCTTCTCCTCCCAGAGCAGCGTTAGAAAGTTGCAGTGGTTATAAATCCTTCATTATGGCTTTTCATGCTGGAAATGTCAAGGTGCATACACCATTTACCTGAACAGGCCTGTTCTTGGCAACTATTACAAATAAGGTGAAATATGAGTCACTGTCATGCAGCAATATTCTGGCTTGTCGCTACAGCTATCTTCATAAATAACTTTTACATCATTAGAAATATAATCTTTTACTATTTCTAGAATGTAAACACTTACTTTGTTCTCAAGCTTCTCTCCAAAGAACATCTTTAAATGCCATTTCAAGAAATTACTGGTTAACTTCAATTACAAACACAGGCTGTGTAGACACTAGTGTAATTAGTGTGTTACTCAGGTGTAAATAAAGGTAGACATGAATAAAACCACACCACCAGTCCTGGGGCCAGGGAAAACTCTCAGAATTCGATACTTTCAGCAGCATAGACATAGAAATATTTTATTTAAGATGGTAAGGATCAGAGAAATAGCCTTATTTCTATTTTTTTCCTTTTTTGTAAAGAGAACCAAGCAGATGATATGCTTTTTTCTTGATCAAACTGAGAAACTGTACAGAAATAAAAATGCCTCATGTAGATGGAAAATAACGAGAACTAGAAGAAATAATAGCCTCATTATTTTCAGTGCTGAACTGCAATACCACAGTACTGTTATAACAGGATGATTTAGCTTAGGATAATACTCCCAGTTGCCTTATTTTCCTGTTAACAATGTTTGTTTCTCTCCATGGCTGAAGGAGCCCTTCAAGGTTCTGCAAGGATAATATATGGAAACTTCTGCTAGCCAACAGTGATTTCTGGGGGGAAACACTAAGGAATTATTCTTCTACCTGCATATGTTATTATTTAGGACATAAACCAATATTTCCTGGTAGAAGGAAGCAGACCAAAAAAACGTAAGAGAAGGGGAAAGACAGGAAAGGCTGAGAGTGTTGTTCACGTTCTCTGAAATTTTTTCAGTGCTAAAATGTGAATATGAACATGTTATGTCAATGTTCATGATTAGGCAAATTAACTTTCAGACAGTTGCAAAATTATGTGCAAAGATGGGTGTTTGCGTTTCCACTACCTTTAGCACTTTAGCTATACTGTGATATCGCTGTGATCTGAAAGTTGAGGCTCTAACATAAATGTATTGCATGTATTTAATATATAACTGAATGTAATTAACATCCCTGTGCTTTCTTTGACTAAAAGCAGAAGGCTTTTAYTGCAAAAACCTGGACAGTGAAGGCAGGCCTGGATTTAGCTGGAACTAGGGCAGGAGGAATATGGAGGGCTCTAATTCCCCCCAGCTAGTGGGGAGCACATTCCTGTGTCCGCTTCCTTGCCCTCTCTTCTTCCCTCCCCTCCAACCCATTTGGACTGGAGCTGCTTGCCCTTAAGGTATGAGATCTGACCCCATGTAAAGCAATACTTTTGCCATTGATTTCAGGCTTTTCCACAGGCATTCTCTCATGCCTCTCTGCCATAAATGTGGCAGGATCAGATTTCTGAGCCATGCCATGAGCTATTCTGTGTGCTCTTTAACAAAATAAGTAAGGCAAAGAAGTCCATCTGAGCACCAATGTGCATTTGCACTGAAAAGAGAGACTGACCTTTCTGTTCGCCTGTGATCTTTACTAGAAGTTGATTTGAGCCACAAACTTGAATCTGAACATCTCTGAATTCTATGATGTTTAAAATCTGGATGTCACTTTAGTCTGAAACAGAACTGAGTAGTTTGAACCTATCTCTATTTTGCATAAATCCTTCAGTTAAGACTAAAAATAAATCACAAAATATCACTTATCAAGCTATTGTAATAGCTGTCATACCTACATTCTGTCATACCTTTGCTTCTCAGTGGTGTGGGCAGAAAAAGAAGGAAGAAATCATAAGACTAGCTTATCTTTTTGTACACCACATCTGGTGAGCATGGCTTAAAATGCAGCATTTGGGGACAGCATTTTGATTTGTGGCGCTGTCTCAGGCATTCATATTCTTAAATTGCCTGAAAAATCATGCTCCTCCTTATGCAGGGTTCTATTTTTGTAACCTCTGACCCACCATATGAATAATATTATTTAATAAACAAGCCACATATAATTCAACTTTATCTACCAGAAATATAAGAGATTTTCTGTAGCTTTCAGAATGTCACAGATCTTCCTCTGCTAGTTAAACTGCAAAAAACAGTTTCAAAGATAGGGTAATTATTAAAGTGGCATAGCCATGTTAAGTGAATCCCATTTCTTAATGTTTCTGTACCCTGCTGGAAAAGAGGCAGGTGTGCCCTACAGTGCTTGAATTCCTGGGATTAGGTATGCCATTTATTCCCAGAGCTGATTACCTTAATTTAATGGACCAAAGATTGTGTATTCAAGTCTACATTCAGCAAGGGTTTTGTGCAGATATGTAACTCTATACATGCAAGTTATCCTGTTTTCTTCAACATGTCCCATCTATAAAAATGGGAAACAATGCTTCTATCCCCTATGTTGGTTTAAAAATGTCACTTAAAGCTTATAAAAATAAGTTCACCAAGCATTTGAATATCACAGCGATAAATGCACAGAAATCCCTGAAGATATCAGTATTACTGTCAGAGAGGGATTTGAATGTGGTTCAGTAAACAAAGCATGCAACCACATGCTGAAGTAGTACAAAAAGATGTTTAGGACAGCTGGTTCACCCCTTGAGCACTATCTAGTCTGTGTTGCTGGACCTTGATCCAAAGCAAGGGATTGCAGCAAAAAGCTGCCAGTGACAGCAATGAGCTGTGGACTAGGCCCTTGGTGAGGAAGGTATCTGCTCTAAAATTAGTACAGGATCATATGTCTAAAGACTTAGAGCACATAGTTACAGAAGCAGAAAGAATCATGGAACTGTAGAATAAATTTAGGTTGGAAGGGGCCTCTGCAGGAGATCTGGTCCAACCACCCGCTCAAAGCAGGGACAACTTCAAAGCCAGAACAGGTTGCTCAGGACCTTTTCTAGTTGATATTTAAATCACCAATATATTTTTAAAAATGCCTGGGTAACCTGTTCCAGCACTTAGCCAATCTCATTGTGAAATTTTCACAGGCAGCAATCCATCAGAAACTGTCCACCTTTTTGGTGTTTCATTTTGCAGGCATTCTTTCAGCATAGCTATCTTTTCAAGTTCGTATCCATCTGTATGGGTTAAGTTTCCAGGTTATTCACCAAGCTTTTATAACGTCCAGTCTTGACTGGGGAATTTGGTAATGAGTGCAATATAAGCTATAAAATTAGGGCATATAAAATAAGCAGGATACTGTCCTGTTTTATATTTACCAGTCCTTTTGGTGTTTCAAGTTTCTGTTCCTCGCTGCACTAAAAGTTTTCTCACCCCAGAGAGAGGAGTGGCACATATCCTCTAAGAAATCACTGAGACAACAGAGACACTTTTTACAAAAACTCTTTGTTTGCTAATGTGAAGATGAAGATTTTTTATGCTAGGACAGTTATGGAGGTAAGACTGCAGTTTTTGAATTGCATAACACATAAGGATAAAAATTTGCTGGGGGAGAGAAGTAACTCTGGGGATTTAACTCTTTTGCCATTTAGACCTTCCTACTATCATTCGCTGGTGCAGTATGTGCAGTGACACAGCTTTCCCTGTTCAGAGGAGAGCTGCAGCTTGCATTCAGTGTACATGCAAAACAACACAATGCCTTTTTTCCAGTATTTTATAGGTTTATGGCTCATAAAAAACAAATTTATTTCTTGTTGCCTGTTTGACTTATAATAAAGCATTTCATATTCTTTCTTTCATTGCAATGCTTTTCCATGTTCCCTGGTTTCCATTTGGAAAAAAGTTGTTAGCCATTTTCAAAAGATAGACTTGATCTGAGGGATGTAACCAGACCGTGGTTATAGCAGCAGCAGTTTGCATAAAGTCTCATTTCATGGGGTGCCTGCCTTTGGTGGACCATTTCATTATTATGCAAATGGAGCTGGTCCATTTCTGCAGACAATCTAATTGTCAGCATAAAATGCTCTCATTATTTGTATAGTGTGACAGTTTGTATGAGGCTATCAAAGGTAATAGAAACCCATATAACAGCATGAGTTTTGAGAAATGGAGGCTATTTTTTATCAAAGTCTTTATGTGCTGGATACCAGCTCCAGTCTAGGATCACACACAAACCTCGGCTAGTCTAAACTGCACAACTCTTCTGAAGTCTGAACATACACTGCTTGAGTTAATAGGAACAATATTGGTTTCCTAATGTGTAGACTTGAAGCCTTCCTCCCCTAACGTTTGCCTTTCTGAACAGCTTTAGATCTTAAACCTCGAAGAAAATACTACACTGTGCTCACACAGTTGCAGCAAAGGAATTAAGATGAATAAAGCACTGCTAAAATAGCAAATGGACACCAACCTGACCTCCTTTTATCTAGTAATCTGAATGCAAAAACTTAAAACTTTTATCCTATTTCCAGACAGTAAAGCTCGTCTTTTCAGAAAATGCTGCAAATTTAACAGTGTTGAACTTTGGAATACAGCCATCCAAACATAAAAATATTTGAGCATTATTTTGGCCAGCTCTTGCAAAAACTATATGCTGAGTTTTTTTAACTAAAAAGGCACCTTAGAAACATTTCCAGTTTTCACATGGGTTGAGATGTATTTCAAGGTTCTAAAGTATAAACAAACATATTAAAGTAGAAAAAATATCTTGTTTTTTGTTGTAAGTAATGCTTGCAGTGTGGATTTGAAGAGTCATTATTTATATTTACTTGTCTACACTGAGACTTTCCAGTGTTGTGCAGTAGTCTGAAGTGGAAAAGAAGATAAGTGATAATCAAGGTTTTAATGCAGCAAGGATCAGTCGCTTCTGAATCACATTGACAGAAAATAAGAAGCCACAATCTTTTGTCAGTTATGAGAGTTGCAATCCTCAGCTAGGTAATAGAGAATGACAAAGCAGCTAGAGATCAAAGGTTACTTTTCAGTTACTGACAATATGCAATATTATTTAATGTAATTGAGATATCAGTTCTGGTGTATCAGAGCTGGGTTTATACTTTTCCTTTGTCAGCCTCCAGCTGCAAAATATAACCTGTAAATATATAATGCTGTGCTAACTAGGGATAGATTAGACTACTGTTACCAGTCCACGTTGAACGTTAAGAAATCTATTTTCTTGTCTCCTTTAATTTTTGGCACTAAACTTGTGGTCAGGTGAACAATATTGAATGGTAAGTGGGGATATGGCTCTTCTAGTCATTAGAAAATGATTAATCGTTGTTAAACTGTACGTATAACTTTAGGATGTTGTGCTGCCATCACTAGTACTACCATTACTCAGCCAGAACACTAGAAGCCCCAGTTCCATTTCCTTCTTTGCACAAAAACATTTAAAGCTACATCTCCTATCTTCCAAGAGCTTCCAGCTTGCCACTCTCTTAGCTTTCTGGAAAAGGCTCTAAACCTTCTTCATTGGATGAAATAACTACTTCATTCATTACACAGGATGGAAAAAAGAAGCAGATGAACGAGCAAGCCATGCGGTGGGGCTGCATTTGAGCCCTTGCGTGTAGCAGCAAGTCTACTATTGCTGTAGCATGGGGCAGCCTTTGGGCTGCACTGGAGGGGTGGGGGGAAGGCTTTCTCCTGAAGCCCTCAAACACTTTCCTGCTTAAATAAACATTTATTATTGCAAATACCTGAAATAGTAATTGAGTGTCTTGTGTTGAGCAAAATTTTATTCTGATCCAAAATGACCCTCTCTTGAGCCTTCATTTGTTTGTAAAGGGATTAAAATGTTTATTTTTTGGTTTAGGCCAAACCATACATACTTTTATTTTTTCAGTTCCAAAGCAACACCAAAATGTCATCTGCTCCTACAATCTCCATGACATGCTACACACTTTATAAGACAAGCATAGTATTACAAATTGTAATTTAATCCTAGGATTAAATATGTTTTTTGTCTTCCTTCAGACTCCTTCAGTTCCAGGATTATAACATTTTTAATACATTTTTCTGACAGGTAGGTAAATTATTGCCTAACTAATTAAGATGTTGTCATGGTCTATAGCAAGATCTCCCTCCCTCCCCCCTTTGTTTCTTTGTTATTTATAACACGTAGAGGTTATGCATGTGGTTTCTGGCTGATCACTGGTGGCAAGCTGCTGGCCCATTCCTTTACCACAGATTTTCCTGCCTCTCCAGATGAAGAGATTAGGATTTGGGGTTGGCAGTGCAATTGAAGCAGTGTGAGTCAGAAAATGTCAAAACACTTGCACAGCTAAGAGAGTCCCCCAACAAAGTGCACAAGTTTGTACAAGCTTCAGACAGCCCCACAAACCTGACGCATCATATTATAAAGCGAAGAAGAACATCTCCTATTTGTTCCATACAAATCAGTGCTGACTCTCCTGAGCTTTAGTCAAATAATGATTATTCTAAGCGGAGATGTATGCCTATAACAGATCTTGGCAACAAAGAAATCTAGATGCTTTGGAAAGTGACAGTACTGTCAAGAGCACGTGTGTGTGTGAAGGCTGATACAACTATGGTAAGGACTTTTGCAGTATCAGAGCAAGCAACACATTACTTTTAGTTCTTTTCTCCCCTGCAGAGATTTCCATATCCTCTTTTCTTCCTGACGCTAGTGTACAGAATGCCTGTAGCCGCCTTATCTTGTCTCAAGCTATGGATCGGTTTGAATGTGGTTCAGTTTCTGGAGAATTGTGGTAGCTGGAAGAGATGAGAAGATGCAAGTTGCTGTTGCCTGCCTCTGAGTTAGTGAATGCATTTTCACGTATCCTTCCTACTACCTGATCTCCACAGGACTCAGTTCAGCCCCAGCTCAGGATCTGGCAGTGTTTCTCTGCATATCCCAGAGTCTCCTCCTCTTCCCTCCCAAGCCTCCTCTAGAAATACGGGCTGATTGCAGTGTTCTTATATGAGACAAGAAATACATTGCTATAGAGCCTTTCAACAATTTGATTTATAACTGTGAAAATGCTCCAGTAATTGTGTGTAATAAGTTACTGGTCCTGACTAAAGTATCTTACACTTACTAATGTTGCGGAAAAGTTTTTTTGCTTATAAAGCTTGTCTGAATCTTACCCACTCTTTCTGATGCATTTTTAAAAGTATGCTTGGTCCTGCTGGGAAACTGTCTGCTGGGAAAGACCCTCTTACTGCACTTAAGTTTGTGCCCCAAGGCAGTAGATTTTGAAACTATATTTAAGATATATTTCAGCCTTTCTCCACCATGCATATTCTCATCACACATGTCAGTGGATGTTCTTTGTAAACTCTTGGACTAAATTACGGTATGAAGTAATGAGATCCACAGTTATAAAGAATTGTGCTCATCAGTTTTAAACACATTGTGATGGCATTATATGAATTAATTCCCTCTTCCTGATTTGTGAAAAAGAGTAAACAGTGTCTGCTTTTCAATGTTTCTGTTTCTCATTGGCTTTATTATTCATCTTGGGTCACTTTTTTGGAAATTATGTGGCCACAGAAAAGAACCTGAAAGTATTCCATCAATTTACCTAATGCTTTTATAATGTTTTAACCTTTCTTGGTTTATTCCATTCTTTATTCTTCTTCATACATGGTCTTTATTTTTGCACTGAGCTGAGAGCTTGCATTTGCTACCCCTGACAACATACAGACCTTTCACACAATAGTTATATTTCTGGATTCTAAATTAACTATTTGGTGGTCAAATACTCCTTTAGACCTTGTATTTGTCAACAATAAATTCCATTTCATGTCAAGTTTTCTGCCTACCTTACCTGTTATCATTGGGTCTCTGAAATGCCTCCATCTGCATAAATAACATCCTGTCATCTAGAAATATTTGCCTCTTTATATTTATTTCCCACAGTTGCCAACAAATTTTAGAGTGGTCCAGAAATCAGTATATTTTCTCCCTGTAACTTCAAAAAAGCCATGAATCCTAAGTCATAACAACAGGTCACACACAAGAAATAGATGTAAACAATCACATTTTGGAAGATACGAAAGAACTTGTAACTGAATTTTCCAATCCATCAAGCAGAGGCATAAGGTAACCAAGAATCGTTTCTGCTAGAAAAACTGGGAAAGGAACAGATTTTTGACTGTTGTGTGTGAGTGACTGCGGTTCAGTCTGTCCAGGCAGGTAGCATTCCACCCTGTTCAGCTCCACAGAGAGTACAGTGACAATCTGCGAGCTAGGAAGGACTGAATGAGCACTGGAGGAATAAATGAGCTTGATAAAGTGGAGAAATAGACTGATAAATTGCAACTAAATTGCACATAGATAGAGTTAAACAACTGCACAAATATAAGATAGGGAACCGTAGAAAAGAATCTGAAGGTTATAACAAATCAGTTACTGTGGTGAAAGAGGCAAACCCTGTAGGGTGGCACAGAAATAGGAGTACAACCTGCAAGAACAGTAAGCAGTCCTCCTGCTTTACTCAGCATTGAAGGCTCTAGCTAGACCAAGGTCCATGCTACAGTGCTGTTTTTCCTGGAAGGTGTGCATAAAGTTGAGTGAGGATGAGGAGGCCAATAAGCATAACTGGAAGTCACTAGACTTAGATTGAAAGATTGAAGAAACAGGTTTTGCTTAGTCTAATGAAGAAAAGACAGAGGGAAACAGAATAATGGTTTGCAAATGCATAAAAATCTGTTGCTAAAGAGAAGAGAATAATCTGTCTCCCATGCCCATGTGACTAGTTGAACAAAATACTGGCCTTATGTTACAAGGGAGATTTAAATTGTATGTTAGGAAAATATAATCCCTTCCAGCAGTGAGCACTAAAAGGGATTACTGAGGAGGCTGTGAAGTCACTATAAAGCCCTATAAAACAAAGGTCTGTTGTGGATTTCTTGGGGCACGACATAGTTGGGATTCATCTTGCCCAATTTTATCTGTCTAAGAGCATTCACTGTTCAGTTATCAGTCATCTGAGGAAGCCTTCATAGTCAGTGGAGATGGACTTAACTCCAGAAGCAATTTGTCCTATCCTAAATGAGGCACCTAAACAAGGTAGGGTGGGAGTGGGGTGGGGGGTGGCTGCCTTGGTAGACACAAAAGGGGTCTGGAGACCCCATGTGGTTTAGGCAGGATGCCTGACTTCTATGGCTTCTTAATGCTTGCAAGCTGAAGGAAATGTGTGATACCCTTTAAAAAGCACCGTATCTTGCATGCCCAAAACTTCTAGATCTTTAGAGTTGCTTGAATGACATATGAAGAGACAGGTAAATATTCCCATGAATGAATGGAAAAAAAATGTATAAGGCTATGGTTTGAGCCAGTCACTGTTCATTTAAATGATTGTTCATTCACTTATTAAAATAACTGAGGAGCCTAGATTTTTTCAAAAATTTAGCACGCAACTGCTTCTCTGAGAGACACAATTGTACCATCAATAATTACTTGCTACTTGCTCCTGTTTTGAAAAGCTTAACTTGTGCAGGCAGAGAGAGAAGCTCCCTTRGAACCTTTGCAGCTATCTACACACCACTGAAAATGAACAGTCCAAGTGAATAACTTACAAGCAATCCACAAACATATTGAGTCAAACATTGTGCACTTACAAAGCCTATCTGCAGGTGATTCATTCAAAAATATAAATAAAGGCTAACCTCCTTGGATGCTTTATTCTCTTTGACTGTCTTTAATAAGTAACGCAGAAAAAAGCACTAGGTAAGACATGGTATGTAGGAACATTGATCATGAGTGGGGAACAGAAAATCCAGAAATAAACTTTCTCACTGTAAGTTGTCTTTGCAATGTTGGTGTTGGTATAATAAAAACAGTCAGCCTATTTTAACTGATACTCACATTTAAGTAACTTTCATTTGTAAGCAGTTCAGGCAGGAAATTAACCCAGAAAACATTTGCATATGAATTTTCTTACTTAGAGAAATATAAATTCTTTGAGAAGAAAATGCCATGTATAAAATGTGTGACCCTGCGCTCCTTCCACTGATATAATGCTAATCATTATCAATAGATTCACTAGTAGTAAGTATAAGAGAAAGGTGTAATTCACAGAGCATAAGTGCCCTTTTCTTTTCCTCCTTCCTCCCCAAGCTAGGCTGCTCAAGAAGGTTTGCAGTCCAATGGCTACAGTGCATGTTAATGAGTGCTGAATCCATCTAGCAGTTACTTTTATATCCCTTTTCAAGTTAATAACATAGAAAAAACTTCCCTTTTATCAGTAGTAGGTTCACACATGGCTGATGTGGGAGTAGCGGGAATACATACTAACTTCCGAACTGCCAATACACATGAGCTATAAGCCGTCAACTCTCTTTTACATCATCCAGCTAAAACAGGAAAACCTTTGAAACCATTGAAGCTTTGAATAAAGCATTGATCTAAGCCAGTAGAAATAGAAGATGAGTTACGTGTATCTAAAAATAATTATTTTAAAATTAGCTTGACATTCACACAACTAAACTGGACCACTTCAGCATAGAACTGAAATGGAAAATCAGATTTCACCCATGCAGAAAAATTTCCAGTTTCTAATTCAGGAAAACATAAGCTTACTAATCAACAGTAGTAGCTGATCTTGCACAACTTCAATGTAATTGATTGTCATCCCTTGAAGACTTTTTCCTAAATTTACAAGTAAAATCCTATTGAACCAGTGACCTGGGAAATGCCTTGAGAGCTCATATTTTTGGTGAGAGGTGCAAGACTACAACTAGAATAGGATAGGACATACGCCTTACATAATGGCTTAAAAACTTCTTGGGATAATGAACTTCTAACAAATTAGAAAGGATATGGTCCTAGGAAAACTGCTGTGGACTGACCCATTAAAACCATCTGTAAAGCAATATGAAGACAAATTCATTTTTTAATCTTTTTTTTTTTCAATTTGGGAAAGAATCAATTCAAAAACATAACATTAACTTTCTAAAGTAGCCTACACATTGATATTATGATAGGTGGAAGGTAGCACATAGGTAGAAGCGTATGATAAGTGTTGACCTCTAATGTACAGCACATTATTCAAAGGGTGGGAATGATGGTGGACAAAACGCAACTTTCTGCACTTGAAATATACCTTTGTTTTTCTTTTGGCCATACATTCAACAGGACAAGAACAACACTCAGAAAATACATGTT
This sequence comes from Apteryx rowi, assembly GCF_003343035.1. Classification (NCBI taxonomy): domain Eukaryota; kingdom Metazoa; phylum Chordata; class Aves; order Apterygiformes; family Apterygidae; genus Apteryx; species Apteryx rowi. Next base: position 20,513 of record NW_020447273.1, on the reverse strand, counting down.
TGCTTACAAGCCACTTCTATAGCTCCTTACACAGTTTAATATAGGAAAAGTATAAGATGCTACAAGACCACAGAAATTTAAATTATGATAAAACACGTCAATCACACCATTCTTCATTAAAGAAAGTTACATATAGCATGAACTAACTTCCTGGCAACATTAGGGGTGAGATTCATCTAAGACGACTTTGGACAGCTTTTACAGACTTACATTACCTGACCTACATTAGATGCCCATATTGAGATAAGAAGAATCTCACTCTGAAGTTCTCTTTCTCTACCTTGACAGTAAAAGGAGTCCAGACAACTAACTCAGATATAGACATCTACAGTGCAATGTCTACACTGCATTACTGCAACATACATTGCAATCTTGCAATGTCTACTTGTCTTCTCAAGCAAATGTCAGCCTAAGAAAGTTTCTCCTAATTTGGTAATTTGAGAATTGCTTGCATTCCATTCACATCAGCAGAATGTGTATGGTGTGGAAGCAGGCCTCCTCCACCCAAAAGTTTGTATGTGTCAATTAAAAAACAAGCAAACAAACAAACACATTCTCATGCTTAGTACAATGTACTGAAAATCAAAGATGAAGGGTATCTATGGAATGGAACGATAACAATGAGACATTCTGTTGAAAGGTCCCAGGGCAATGTGTTCTTGTAAGTGTGTTGGAGTAAGTGGTGAAAACATGTGCGTATCTTGAACTTCTTTCAGACCACTTGTGGGTACAATAAAACCATTCTTTTTTTTAACACTGAGTGTCCTTGCTGAAGAGCTACTCTTCACAGCCTATTAAACATAGTGCCCCTTCAGGACAACTATCTATTGAGAAGGCATGGAGAAGATGAAGCTAGATTCTTCTCAGGCATGTGCACTGACAGGACAAGAGGCAGTGGACATAAATTCAAACATGGGAAATACATATTAGATATAAGAAAAACACAATTCACCTTGAAGTTGGTCAAATGTTAGACAAAACGACTGGAGAGGTTATAGAGTATCCTGGAGAGTCCATCCTTTGAGTCTACACAGGCCCATGAGCAACCTGATGTAACTGGTCCTGCTCTGAGCAGGAGCTTGGGCTAGATGATCTCCAAAGTTCCCTTCCAACTTAAATTAGTCTATAATTCTATATTAATCAAAAAAGGGGAAAAAAAACCCCCAAAACTAGAGGTTAATGTCTGACAGGGGAAGCCACTAAAATCAGGGAGCCAGTTTAAAAAATAAATAAATAAATAAAAAGTAAAAGGGGCAGCCAAAAGGGTAAAATATTCACAGGATTTATGAAGGCTTTCAGATGTCGTTCTGAGAAGTCAAAACAAATGCAATACCAGCAATAAAAAATTACTTTAGAAATACTGCTATGGCTAAGCACTAAGCTGTGGCATATAATTAGAGAACATCCTCTAAAAAGTGGAAATCTTGTCCAAGGAAGGAAAATTGGAAAGAGCACTAATCTGATGGATTAAATGTAAGCTTAAACACCATAAAGCAAGACAAAAAGGACAAGTCGCAAAAAATTGCAAAAAATTGCAAAAACTACTAAAAAGCCTTTCTTTCACCACATTAGGAACAGGAAGTCAGCCAGAAAATCCATAAGGCCAGTAGGTGATAAAAATGTAAAACAAGTCCTCAGAGAAGACAAAGTCATAGCAGAAAAATTAAATGGAGCTTTTTTTTTTTTTTTTTGCTTCCAGGTTCACTGTGGAGGAACATGGGGAAGTTTCCATGCCAGACCTTTCTTTATGGGAGATGCCATGGAAGAATACATCTTAAATTGAAATGTCAGTAGAATATTTAAAGAACAAATTGACAAAAATATCTAATCACTTGCAGAAGACCATATTCACCCAGGAGTTCCCAAAGAATTCTAGGACAAAATAGCTGAACTAGTAACTCTGGCTGGAATCTCTCATTTAAAACTGCCAGAAAAAACAGTATACAGTGCTAATTTGTAAGGATATCAGTGGAATCCAATAACTACAGACAAATATATCTGATGTTTATATAGGCAAATTAGTGGCAATCATGATAAAGAATAGGAGTCATAGATACATATCAGGTATTGGGGAAGTCAAGAAAACTTCTGTAGAGTAACACTGTGTATCACATATCTCTAGATATCTTTTAATGTGTCAGGGAGGGTAGAAAACAAGAGATTTTATTCATAGAGTCTATTTAAATTTTCAAAAGGCATTTAGCAAGGTTGGTCATCAAATGTTTTTCAAAAAATTAAGCTACTCTGGGATAAGAAGGAAGACCTTTACATGGCTGACTCTTTTTGAAAGGTAGGAATTAATGATCAGTTTTCTGCACACAGGAAAGTAACAAGTGCAGTATAATCTGCTCACCATACTCATAAAATACATGAAATGTCTTGATGGATAGTGAGGTGACAGTTTGCTACCTCAAAGTTTTTGGAGTATTAAAGACAAGGACTGTGTGTGAAAAATTGCATGTAAAGTTGCATGTGAAGAATTCAGTGTAAAGTGAATGTAGTGTGGTATGTACAAAAAAAAAGTGAGGGAWTCTGCATATATGAAGTGGTAATTGGTTATTACCCTTTAGGAAAAGGTCTTCAAAGCTCTTCAAAATAGAAAATAGACAACACTAGCAACTAAATAAAATAGAACAGACAGCAGAAAATCTCAATGTATACAGGAAATGTGCACCCGTTCCTGGAGTAATCTGGAAGGTAGTTTTGATATCCTCTTCTAAAAAAGAATCAAGTAGAATTAAAAAAGCTGAGAGAAAGGGATGAGAACAGTAGTCAAACAGCTGAAACAGCTTCCATACAAGAACAAATTAAGCAGACTGGTACTCTTTGGTCTGGAAAACAGAGCAGGTTTATGAACAGCTGTTCAATGTCTCTTCCAATATAAGCAGTAGGTTATATCAAATGCAAGTAGACTCAAATGTAACAGCAACAACAAAAAATAGAACATACAGTTAAACTCTGGGGACATTTTGCTGCTGGATGTTGCATATGCTACAGTTGACAGTAGTTCAATAAACGACTAACTTGTTGAAGAAAATTTCATTATGTATTTTGAAATAAGATGACATCTCTAGGCCAGGAACCACAATTTACCAGAGACTAGGAGAGTTTTACACAGAAGTATCACAAGATATTTTCCCCCTGGCCACTGTTGTACTTTTTAAACTTCAGGTTAGGGGACTGGATAAGGAATCAGAGCAGAATAGATGGTTAAAAAGGAAAGGAATAAGTGAATGAATACAACAGAAGAATAGAAAGTATTTAGGATGGTGGAATAAAAAATAGTGAAGGTTGAAAAAGGAAGAGGAGAGGGATGATGGAGTAGAAAAAAAGGAAGGAAATATAGCAAACAATACACGCACCCCTCAACACTTATGGACTTAGATTCAAACAAATGTAGAGAAGGACTGCTGGGGTAGACAGGAGAACAGAGCCATGTATTATCAGAAAATATTGAAAAATGTGCAGTTTAGCCAATCAGCCCATAAACTGAAGGCAATGCTGACACAAGAATAGGCAGGTGTACAGTAGCCATAAACAAATCAGGGATGGAAGATCTAATCAGAAGAGCAGTGAGGTTCTGAAACAGCTTTTGAGTAGGAGTATTGAGGCTGTTTCCAAAATAACTATAAAATACTGTGACATGTGAAAACATGGGACTGTAATCAATGTAGTCCCTTACAATTCCATGTCCCACATTTTAAATACCAGAAAAAATGGTAAGGGAAAATATTTCAGACTTGTCCCAGTTATATCTTCTGGGAGAGGTTTATGTACCTCTGTACAACATAACAGAAACTAATAGATTCATAGAATGTAAAGCTTTCAGGGACCATTAAGTTACCTCGTCTGATGTTCTGTAATCATAGGCCATCACATTTCCCTCACTTAGCTCCCTCCTGAGTGTGATAAACTGTCTTTGTCAAAAGCACATTTTCAGTATAGGTATCTGAGATCAGCTAAAAGTTTTCAGGAGACTGAAAATCCACCACTGCCTTCAGAACTTTGTTCCTTTGGACGATCATCTGCAGTTAAACTTCTACACCATATTTCTAAATTGAATTTGAATGACTTCAGTTTCTTGCTGTGTTATTCTCCATGAGGTTAAAAATCATCCCAGCAAATGATATTTTCTGACTATCAAAGTTCTTATACAATATAATCCAGGTAACTCACATCTTTTTTAAAAGATAAAAATGATTGAGCAAAGCCATTTGTTACAAGTCATTTTCTCTAGCCCTCAAGTACTACTCATGTCTCTTTTCTAACTTCCTCTAGTTTTTCTGCAATCTTATTGAAATATGGATACTAGAATCATTTGCACAATTTCAGGACCAGCCTTCTGTGCTAGAGTTCATATTTCGGAATCACAGATCTTTCAAAGAGAGATATATTGACATGTTATATACTATTAACCTATAGAATACGCCAAAAAATTGTTGTTTCCACGTATCATTGTAATATGCATCTGTTTCCAAGCTCAGTGGGTGAGGTAGAAACCACTGAAAAGATGAGGGGAATTGCAGTGAATCGTTACTGTAAGTATGTATGTTCACCTCCTGTGAAAATTTTCATGTTCAGTTTTCACGTAGGCATAAAAAATTAAGTCAGCATGTATAAAGAGAGATCAAACATGGGACACAGACATTTGCATTGAAACAAGGACGGAAATACAGACCTGACAAACTTGTATCATTGTGAGAGTCCAACACTCTCTGACCAGGTTCTTTCAGATATTCCATACAGGGAAGGTTTAATGTTAACTCCATTTGTTTTTCTCTGAGCTTCAGGAGCACATAGACCTTGTCTAGCTCCTCACAGCCATCTTCTGCTGTAGCAGTTCATCGGTTGGTCAAAACCAGGGCCTAGGCAAATGCTGGTAGGCTTAGGAATGTGTAGACTGCTTATTGTTTTATATTGTTTTCTGCTACATGAACCATATCTGCATTGCAAAAACTAGTCAGTCACTGGCTAATTTAGCCTTTATTTTGAAAAGAGGAGATTTGCATGTGCAGAACAAAACTTGGACCTTGGATAGATTACTAGAGTTGGTCATGGTTTGAAGTTACCGACAGGACTAATGAGAACCTGAAGAAATAAGATCTAGGATAACAGGAAAAATATCCCCCCAAAATGAAACTTTTTAGGTTTTGGAACCATTTGCAAGGGCACAGGCTAGAAGACCGATCAAAAAATTCCTTGCCAATAGAAGGGAAACAAAAGGTATTGGCAGATCTCTCCTTATATTTATGTTCTTGTGGTTCTGTTCAGTACATTCATGCCACATATTACTGCATTATACATGAACTGGCATGCAGTAACAAAACCATGTGTCTCTAATTTCACAAGGCATGTCAGACTCATAATATATAAGAATACTTATTTTTCCAATTTACCAGGACATAATACAGAGGTACTACCAAAACATATGATTTTATTTAAAATTTGGGGTTTTTTTCTTCATCTTGCCATATTTTTACAAAAGCTACTCATCTTATTTGCTGTTCAAATTAAATAACAAAATCAAACAGGGCATAAATTCTCCAAAATGGACAAAAACTTCTGGTCTGTGGAAGAATATCATATGCTAAAAAGGTATCTGAAACTCAGCCAAAAGATGCCTGAGACGTGTGTTTTTCTCTAAATATGTGACTATGGTAACAGATGTAATCCATATAAGCAGATGTTCATCTTTAAAAAAAATTCCTTGAGCTTGATCCTACTTCTGCTTTAGTAAATGAGGCTTTTTTCTTTACTTGAATTAGAACAGATAGCTAGACAGCTTCTTAAACACAGTGAACTAAAATAAATAAATTAGTACATAAGCATGCATACATATAATTTAACTTAAAGGCAAAATAACTAGATCACACTATAGTCCACTTCTAGGTATGCAGCTTTAGATGCCTTAGAGATTTTAACATTTTACAAAAAAGTGTGCAGGTGGCTCAGTCACAGAATATCCAGGCAGCTAAATGGAAACTTGGCTAAAATTATTACATTTGCCTGCACTGCAAGCCATTTTAAAAAACTAGACAGTTATATATCAACTACTGTTCTTCAAAAGGCATTTGATCAGACTCAAATGGATATTGTTGGTCTGTTCTGTAACAGAATCCATTGAAGAGATATATTTTAGCAATTTGTTTGCTAAATTTAGTGAAGCTGGTAGAAACCTGTTTCTATAGAATGCACCGGATTCTTGAAAGCACAGGAATATTCAGCATTACTGCATAAATGGACTAATCAGAATTCTTCCATAGGACTGAACACCAATTCAGAAAAGCAGGACTTTCTGACTAGAAAGTACTGCAGTATTTATGTCAATCAGCATACTAGCTCTCTCACTCATGAATCACCCAATAAATACAGAAATACAAACAATCCAAAATGTTGAATTTCGAAGAACCTGGAGGGGTTCTAATAACAGGCAGAGGATGGAAATGCTGTTGTCATGTAGAGTACCTAGCAAAGAGATCTGGGAGGGAGATTTACAGAAAAATGTTGGCTTTTGTCAATGTAGTGCACTGGTGCAAGGCCCTGGGGCTAGTGCTTCTTATGATCCCAGTAAGAAAGGCACTCGTTCACAAAATGAATTTCTGTTCCATTTCCTGGGCTGCAGCAAGCAGTTGTTCACATGAGCAGCTGGGTTCAGTTTCAAGTCTACACTTACACTACACAAGATCTTGGTCAAAAGGCCAAGAAGTCCCTGAACTTGAGCTCACATCCTGGCTATCTTTGGGGTGTGTTAGTCAATAATAGCTACGGAATCAATATCTTTTTAAATCCAAGACTAACTTTTCCCTATCCAGAGGCTACTATTTTATTTATCAGTAGTTTCCTTGTCTTCATCTCATAACTTCGGCCCCTTTTTAGGGGGGCAGGGGTGCTAAACTATCCTTCCCTGCCAGCATTCATCTCTGCCACATTTTTAAACTACATTGAAAGCCTGTTTTTTAAAATAGTTTGCATAATCATGGTGTAGTTTCCTTTGTCACTGAGTGCAGACAGTGATTTAGCAGAAAGACAAGCTATGAGGAAAGATATTAAAAAAACGTGACTAACTTACTAATCTTCTTGTTGTTCTTCTTTAGAACATTATTCTCTGAAGTGTAAATTACAAGTGAATGTCTATTTAGTGTGTTTTCCTTTTGCATCATTTTTCTTCCTTAAATTACGCTGAGATGTGCGTGCTTAAAATACAACATGGTCTACACTCCCTGCAGGGACAGAGAAATGAATAGAGCACTTGATGTGGTCACACCCTGCGGAATGTGTTTACATCTGCAGACAAATCCTGCTACAGTCACTTGGCCTTCCAGGAGATGGAGGGGTCTGTGGGCATCCATCTTTTTACAAGAGTGGACTGAATGACAAAAGGACACATAACAGTTCTTTTAACCTGATACACTTCAAAAATATCAGAACAAAGAGTAATTTGGCACTAAGATAAAATAATAACAAAACTGAGTTTACTCAAAACATGTCCACTGATATTCCCTATGGAGCACTGAATGTGTTCATGGACTCTTTTCCTGCAGAARGAAACTGGGACTTTTCATGAGCTTTTTCATGCGGTTCCTCAGTCCTCATCTCCAGACAGCACAGAAGGTGCTTTCTGTGATCAGAGATCCATAGAAGATTTAGTGTGGACTTTTCGCAGTCAGATTGGAATGGCATAGTTAGGGTGGAGTACTCCCGAAGTGTTGGATACTGCAGCACAGGCTAAAGAGATCCATGGAGCTCTACTTCACTTGGTGTTTGAGTGCTAAGTCCTCAACTCTGTATATGTAACATGAACTTCTGTCAAACCAACTACCAGTTCCAAGAGCCTCTCAAGAGATCCTTCTTTGAGGACATTTCTGTACCATGGACTAATTTAAAAAAAAGGAATAAATATGGATGCAAATTAAGGTAACATCTACCAAAAAAAAAAAAAAAGAAGAACTGAAAAAGAGAAAAAGAGTAAATTACTATGAGTTTCACTTTAGCTGTTAACTGTTAATTATTTTTAATTAATTTGTATGCATTGGTTTGTCAGAAGTAGGATTGTTTCTGTGTGTATAACTACAGGGAACTGCTCTAGAGTTGACCAAGTCTTGCACTTTGCTTGTATATTTTCAAGTCACAATATTTTGAAGGGATGAAAACCATGCTTTCAAAAACAGACACACAAACTAAAATTATAGAGGTACACAGACTCTTCTAGTGATTGATACAATTTAAATATAAACAGAGGCAAAGGAAAATGGAAATCAGTCTAAACAGTCCTTAACTTTTTTAGCCCTTTCAGTGATTAGAAAGATGTTATTCTTCTAGTTATATTTACTAGATGCTATATAAGAGAAAAATTTTAGGTTTGTTTTTATCCACAGTTCTCAACAGATAGCATAAGCTTTCCCTTATTGCTATTGTCAGTGCCAATTCAATCAAACCACAAAACAGTTTCCATTAGTATTATATATTTGGGGTTTACTGAGGCCTTAGAGTCTCTGACTGATGTAGACCAATATCTTTTCAAGGCCTGGGATTGCAAGATAGGGGATCTAAAAATCTGGTCAACTGTTGCAATTGGGATTTACCAGCACAATAAGTTTTGAGCTTTCCATTATGAACGGGTATCCAATTTTTCACAGAACAAAGTTTTTCTAACTAAAACAACCCTGAAAACATTTATCAGCACTTAGTGTACATTTTACATAGTGCCATTCACATATTCAGTATCTGTTCATAGTAAAACAAAGCACAAACAAGTACTATGATAATTTCCCTATAATGTAATAGCAAAATTTGTCATACTCATTTTACTATGTGTTTACTATGTGAATTCCATTAAAAGGGAACTGTAACTTCTTTCTCATGCATCTCTCTATGATAGTAAATTCTCACATTTGTCTAGAGCCTCCCTGCATTTAAAAAAAATATTTTTGATATAATGCTTTGGAATCAATATGACTCCATAGAGAGAGCAGTGGGAAATAAATACTTTTTTTTTCCCCTGTAGCAAACATGCTCACATATTAATAAAAGTTTCCATTCTTCCCTGGAATGCATTCAATACCTTTAGCACATTTTCAGAAAGAATGAAGCAGGCAAACCATACATAAGAAAGGTGCCAGGACACTCACTTGGGAGGTTAAAGATCCAAATTCAAGCCTTTGACAAATTCAAGCTTGCTCTAAACACTACCTTATTCTGAAATTAGTAACTTTCTCTTTCAACAGAGATGCAGGGTATGCCTGTGTGAAGCATTTCATAGGATTAATAGCAGAAAATACAAATGGCAAAAAAAAAAAAAAAAAAGAGAAAGAGAGAGAGAACATGAATAATCTGATTACTGACCTTTGGTATGCAGGTAAAGGTTCAGCACAAAGCCAAAAAATGAATAAGCTCTGTATTAATGTAAGCTCTTTTACCAAATATATTTCAGAAGATATTTTCAAATGTTACCTAGAAGTTTGAGAAACAGAATTCCTAGCAGAATTAATAGAAACTACCCCTACAATTCTGCAACACTGCTTTGAAAGTCACAGCCACTGATTTTTCAAAAAGAAAACAAATTTGAGTCACATTTGCAAAGAAACCACAATGATCATTTTAGTCACTAATACTAYTAGCTATAGACCAGAAATTATCACAAGCCCATTTTCAAAGAAGAGCACTATGACTAAGTCTTTGGGTAAAATTTTCAATTAGTCCTAATCTTTAATAGGGTAAAAGTTTCTAATAAACCTTTTGGCTGTTTAGGAAGATTAATCTTTATGGATTTCAAAGTATGCGTCAAAAAACCCCAGACTGTAGAGACTGATGAATTCAACACCTATTGACCTACAGATAGTAGACTCAACCTCTCACACTGTGATAATTCTTCTGTCGTCTCTGTATAGCATTTTTCATTGCATATAATTATTTTGCAGATAAAACACATTCAAAATATCTTAGAAACTAGTAACACTTTAGCAGAATAAAACCTCACAAAAAATTGTTCCAGAAATTAAAAACTGCCATATGAACAAAACCTGAGAAAATTCTTTTATCATAAGCAGCGAGCAGAGAAAGATTTGAGCAAATTTTGTAATTTACCCAGCTAGTATTCAGTTAATTGACAATTTTTATAATGACTTGACATTAACTTACAACATTGCAATTACTTTRGTTACTCCACTCAACTAGATGAAACATATGAGGACAATTAATGTGTCATTTCTATTCAAGTGAAAATTTACATTTCTTTCATGAGGATTATTGCTGTTTTAGATTAAAATATCTTCTTGTACATGAAAGCACTACTTGTGTTGTCTCAGATGAGTAATTCAAGTTTCCTATCTCATTCTTTTCATTTGCTGACCTTTGCCACTTGTTAAATTATACCCAACATCCATCTATTAATGAAGAAGATTAATAATTCAAAGGAGTTTGGTTTTGTCAGCTCTGGAAGTCAGATTTTTTTTTTTTTTTTTGCTGCATTAGCGTAATGTATGTTGCATTACTGCTTTCACATAATCACTGGAATCAAGACAAATGAACAGAAGAACATCCTGAACATCAATCATTTCCCTAGCAAGTGTCAGCCCATGTGAGTAACTTTAGTATGCAGAGAATGGGTGGCATTAATTTTTTATATATTTAGTTAAGCCTAATAACCCCTTGCTTCATAGCACAGCGTGACCATCTTTGGAATTAAGAAATATTTACAAGACTTACAAGATAGATAAAAGAAAGGTTTACTGTTTTCATATATGACATCTCTGTCTAGTAGTGTCATCTGCAGCAAGTTGTAGCAAGAGTTCCTTTGACCTTGAAAACATTAGCTTCCCCTCCAATAGAGACAATGCACTTTAAAATATAAAATGAAGAGCACCACTGGACAAATTATGACTTCACAAGGAAATGTTTACTGACATAAAGATCCAGGGTGATAAGCTATTTTCCTTGATTGGAACTCCCAAAATACTATTTGTTTTACTGTACTTTTATATGTTTTCTTTCCTCTGAAAATGTACGCATCTTTCTTGTGTTTGTAGCTTCAGCCATACTGTTTGAAAAAATGAAGTGCATCTTTTTGGGGGTATAGTCTATTGCTTTTGCAGCTGCTTTCATAAATATGACTGTAAAGGTATGTTAACTCAGCACCTTACCAAGAATTATGAATGAATTTCACAGTGGTACACCAAACTAGTAAAACTCATCTGATGGGATGTGATGGGTTCTGAAAGAAATGACACTTACATATTCAGGTTTACCTCAAACTGCAGTATGACCACTAAAGAGATAGCAGGCATAAAACTTGAGCAGAAAACAAGTGAGACTGAAAGTCATAATATCACCTATTTTACACAATAATCAGTCCATCCAAAACTTACTGTGCAAGCTGAACCAAGCTACCTGGCTGCTGGGTTTTCAGCAGAATCATTCCTTCTAGATGTTCCAGTAGTGGCCAATTGACTACAAAGTCAGCAGTTAATACATGTAAAGTCTTCCAATGAGTACTTTAAACTTCTAAATAGTCATGAACTAGAAATTATTCTAAAGTCAGGATGAAGTATACTGTATCGCCCAGATGCTGTTGAGTTATAGACTGAGCTTTGCTAGAGTAATCGATTTTATGTGCTACACTGTCTCTTTAACCAATGAAATTAATGTATTGTCAGGGAAAAAAAGAACAAATCAAAAGACATGAGGCTAGTGTGTAGAGCCCACAGCACTGTGGCTGTGCAGTATCAAAATCAATTACCTTCCTTTCTTCTGGCCAGAAGCCTCTATGTGATTTATAAAGCAGTTAACTGCCAGGATGGAGAAGAAAATATTTACAAACTGTGAGATGACAAATGAAGAATTGCTATGAAAAATGGAATTCCTTTAAAGTGAATGTTTTCTATATCAGCTGGTTCTTAGGGGCATTCATATGAAACTAAAATCTCAATCTTTGCCTACATTAATAAACCACATTTGTCAATAAACCACATTAATGTCTGCATATATATTTCAAAGATAAACTGTGTTGTATTATAAATTAGGTCACTATTACAGTGATAAAATGGTCAAATATTTGCTTACTTTAAAATAAACCATGTCAATGGCATTTTTTCCCTTTTCGCTACAACATGGTCTTTCCTAAATTTAATATGCCAAGGAGAAGCTGCAGTATATTTGCAGTATATCATCTCTTTTGCAGCAGAACAAAAGTCAGGCTTTTTCTCCTTTTAGAATGGAACAAGTTTATCTGACTCTGAATTCTCTTGAGAAGTTGCAAAAGAAAAGGCTTCTGCTAGAGGAATAAAGATTGTCAAAGTAGTAAGAATTTGGATGAATTGCAAATTCAGCATGAGTACTTGTGCAACTGACTGCACAAGGGATTTGGCTTCAGAATAGTGCTATATTCTCTTCCTTCCTATGGAGCGCACAGTGCACAGCAAAACCAGGCATATTTGTATTTTTTTTTTTTTAAGATTGGAAAAAGTATAAATTGCAACCCTCATTTAGATTTTCTAGTCATATAAGTCCTCTTTCCAGCTTTAGACTGTAAAGAAACAGGGTCCTAGTTCATTATGGCTGCAGGTGGAATACACATACAATTTTCAGCTAGCTGGTAGAGGGTTCTCCTCTTTTATGATGGCAGGAAACAGAAGATGTCTAACCAGAGTCCACATCCTAGAACTGTCTGTAGTACTTAAACAATTAAAAGACTGTGGACTGAGTTCCAGAGTCTTGTAGAGAGGTGCATCCAGATGGGCTGTAGCTTGGCAACAGAAAACTGCAAACAAATTTGGGGGGAAGGGGGGGAGAGAAAAGGAGGCTGATAAGAAACAAATAACATCTCCAGGCCCATTTTTTTCTGAGCAACTTTAAACTATTTTTGCAGACAGGCAGCAGTATTTCTGGCATTTGTCCTAATTAATTTCCTCTCTGGAATATTTCTCCAAGGATTTTACTGTGCAATAAGCATAAGACTAAATCTCAGCCCAAAGCATGGCATAAACCAGACAACAGAGACAATGGCCCCCTTGCTCTTTCTGGTAGTCGTGGCCATTTTGCAGTTCTGGTGTAGAGCACCACTGAAAGTCTAAGTGCAGCTTGTTCCTACTCTTCCCTACCTAGTTGAGGGTGATTTTGGCCAAGAGGAGCAGGAAAGATAGGCAGAAAGTGATATAGACTCAGGGAATGTCAGTGGTACATGCTTTCTTTCCAGGAGTTTCCTCTTTCCTTCCCCACCACCATAGAACAACTCTTTACATGGATTATCAGATCACTGTAAATCTCTGCACCCCAAAACTGCTCCTTCCTGGGCTGCCAAAGACCTTGCACAACCCAAAGCCTCCCCCAGAGGCTAGTGTCCTTCAGTTGCTCTTTTACTACCATTAGTAGGTAGCACAGCAAAAGTTCAACAGGAAATACCGGAAGGCAGTCCCCCCCACTTTCCAGTCACTGCTGAGTTGCTAAGTGCTTTTAATACCACCAGTTTTACCAGCAGGAACTATAGCAAAACAAGGAATTCCACATATATACAAAATTATTTTTTTCACAAAACAATTGACTAAGCCATGCCTGCAATCAACTTTCAAGCTCCCCAGATGCAAGATCTCTCAAAGCATCATGGGGTTTTTAAGCAATGTAAAATTCTGAACAAATCCAGAACATCAAATCCTCCTTATTATAAATTGCCAGAGGGAGCTAATGCTCTCTCCTCCTGAGGCTGGGTATATCAGTTCCTTAGCGACACTAAATAAATCATATGTAGGCCAGGTTAGGCAAAGCTGTTGTCAGGATGAATTCATGGGCTTGATTCTGCTTTCACAACATAATGATAAAGCTTCTCTTCATTCCAATGGTTCATAATTTGCCCTTGTGCCTATTAAAATGTGCACTGACATAAGAACTCAGCCAGGAATCATAAATAGGGGAGCAGGGAAGGAAAAAGAAAGGGGAATTCTGAGCTTAGCAACAGCTAGGAGTCACTAACTTGAATGGGGTGAGATTCTGCTATCACCTCTTCAATGATACTTTGTATGCTTAAAGGTAGCAACCTGCAGCTCAAGATGATCCTCTCCACAACTGAAAAGCAACCATATGCCTAGGAGGAATGCTGTAGATATTGCCCAACAGAATGCCAGGGCCCCAAATGTACTAACTGGCCTTAATACCTTGACCAGCCTCACCTGGGGCCTCCACCCACCCCTCTGCCCATGGGCCCTAGGGCTCCATTTCAGATCAGGCCTTTCCTCCCTGCATGTACCTGGCCATGGACCCTGTTGATCCAGACCCTGACCTGTAGGCTGACTTCCCAGTTTTACTTTGGACCTGCCTTGTCATTATGGACTTGCCTGGAGACCACTGTGTATGAGTGTCTGACCCTGGTTACCATCTCTGGACCTGATCCTGACCCATGTTACCACCTTGACCTCAGACCTGTCTTGTCATTACAGACTTGCCTGATGGTTTGGACTCTCAGATGACCCTGGCTGCAATCCCCTGGCCAATCCTGCTCACCTTGCTGGAGGACTGTCGGACTGGGCCCTGGCCAGACTGACCCCTGCCCTGCCTTCCTATCATGCTTGGCTCTCTGTCTGCTAGGGAGCAGCTCGCCCTTGCTCTATGTCATGCAGCTCTGTATGGAGGTATTAGATCACCATACATGCTATTAGACTTTTAGCGCCTTAAAGGACAGAATTAAAACTGATGCATCAGCTACACAAGCCTTCTGGAGCAGGGAAACAAAAACAATTATAAAATAAAATGAAAGCTCAGATGAGTGGTTCCTCTAACATTAAAAAGTCAAGAAGACATAAGAATGAAGGAGAAAATTAATAAAAACTGAAAATGGAAGTGACAAGGTTTGTATTCATCTCAGACTTTAAATTATTGCTAGAGGCTCCTGAGAAGGCTTACAAGGCATGTTAACAAAAAAGCTTGTAGACCTTAAGTAAATAAGTCTACATCTCCAAAGGATTGTGCTTGTCTGACATAATTCATTATGCATAGGATAAAAATGTCTAAACTGTCCAGCTCACACCTCACCTAAAGAAATAGGTGTAATCAGATGAAAATTGAAGTCAGGATGCTATTGGTTCTTAACAAAAAAAAGTTACTTCCAGAACTTACCTCAGGCTCATTCTTCAAGTTCTCTGTAGGGCAGTCTGTTTTATGACCATGTATAGTTCTTCTTCAACATTTTATAATATTTGAAAAATATGATTCAGATCTTTGCTGTTTAATGAAAACACAGAGGAGCTCTCAGTGTTTCAGCAAAAGGAATTTGGATCTAAATGTCCATTCCAGTGGAAAAAGTCAGGGTGAGGATGGAAAAATTGGAGAGACATGGCTCTCAATATTAGCTCTTGAAAGCAGATGGGTCAATGATTATTATCTGTACTCTGGCTCCATTTTACAGATACACAGGAAAAGTCAGTATTTGTCTGCTGGAGTAGCTGTGTGACGAAATGAGGGTTTACAGCCTTTATCCTCTAGAAATTAAGTATCAGTGAGGGAAACAGGCTTTAAGCTATACACCCAGAGTCCTGCACCACCCTCCCTTTGACAACACGAGTCTTCAGGAATCAACCCACAGCTTTCTCCCAGGTCTTAAATCAGAAGGGAGTGAAAGCTAATGACACTAGAATTGAGATTAATGTTAATTTTTCCAACTGTAATTTCAGGAAGTTGTTAGAGGACAAGGTCTACTGTTAAATTCTGCACCTCTGTGTCTAGCTAGCTGAGGTTAGCAGAGGGCTCCTACCTACAGTGGTGCTTTGCTACTTTTAATATTGCCCTGCACAATAACAGACCCAGTCAGTACCAGGTCTTACTGTGCTGTGTTATAAAAACAAAAGTGCATTCCTGCTCCAGCTTGGATATATTCAAAAGATAAAATCTGATGAGGACACAATATACATAAACACACAATAAGACTAGAGTCCAGAAGTATTACAATTTCAGTTATCTCCCACAGAAATTATGTTCAATTAACAGCAACTCAGTTATTCACTAGAGGTCACCTTGCAAGTTAAGACAAGTGGAATGAATTGCTAACAGAAATATTAATTTTATATAAAGTTTCTATCACTTTTCAACAGTAAAAATCTTCATGTTGGTGTTTGTGCCCAACTTCAGCTCTAATAGGTCTCTTTTTAATGTCTGTATTAATTTTGTCTTCTTTATTGTTATAAACGTATTGTCATTTTCCTTCTCACTGAGAGAGCAAACTGCATCTTTTTCTTGTTGCTGCTGCTTCTTGACAGCATGATACCTAGTTACACCTCATCAAACATCACATTTTTCTTTTGTGATATAACTAGTCATGTTTTCTTACTGATACATAATTCAACTTGCAAATGCCTCATCTGCCTCCCTCTCTCCTCAACACCTGTCATACTTTTTGTCCTCTTGGTGAAGGTGTTCGGTTCATTATTATTCTAATCTGAGGAAAGTCCTTGGAAAGCGCCTGTCACTAAGGTGTCTAAAAATCACTGAAATAAAAACATTATGTGCATCTTTCTCCAAGCCACTATCTACGAATGATGATATGAGTCATAATGCTGAAGCTCTATTAGAAATAGCCATTAAATTCCTTATGCACTAAGCAGTCAAATTATATTGAAACGTGTTCTGAGGATCCTGATCCTACAGCGAGCTCAATGCATGYGTGGAGAACCAGTAAGTTTACATAGCTAGTTCTAAGATTTGTTTTCTAATTAGCTGCTCTGGGTGAAGCTATTTAGAAAGTGGCCAAGATGTTTTTATTTCAGTCTCTGAAGTAAGGCCTCCAAAAATCATTCTTCATTGTATTTATTGCCTGGCATGTTTTATATGGCAGAAGTAGGTGGCATGAAAAAGTAGTAAAGGTTTTAAAAAAAGTAAAGTCAAGATGTGTTATTGACGCAGACTGATGGCTTAAGCAGAGGTGTCACTGATTCTCCCAAGTAAGCAAAGAACAAATGCTGACATGCATGAGATCATCAAATTTTTGTCAGAAAATGATGACCTTCTGCACTTACACAGTAACTTTTTCTAAACATGTTGTCTCTTCTAAAGTTAGCACAGCATTTCTGAACCACGTCAAATAGACAGGCTTGGAGAGGAAAGTCCTCAGCATGCACTCACATAAACTGGAGAAAGCAGCCTGGGATTAACAGTCTCAGACCAAGTGTTGTGAAACAGCCAAGTGTTAGTGACAGAGTCATTTAGCCTCCAAACTGTTTCTATGCTTGGCCTCTGCTGAAACTGCCAGGTAGGCAACAGTGCCAGTTAGAACATCAGACTGCATGATGTAGACATCTGTCAGCTGAGAACTACACCAAAGCCACCATCTTCATTTTGGTTAAGTCACCACAGAGCCATCACTCAGCAGAATGCCTTTTTGGCATTCTGGATTGATATGTACAATAGGTTTTCTTTATTGTTTTTTTTTCTCCTTTTCAAACAAACTAAAAGTCACTGCATTGAAAACAAACAAAAAAAGAATGCATCAAACATCTCCGCAAAGAGGAATAATCACACAGAGCTCTGAAAATGAAAAGATTGATATGACAGAATATGGCATAGGGGATTGATATGATAGAATATGGCATAAGCAGAAGAAGAAGGGAATGAAGACATAAAGAAGGCACTCAGATCAACGTGTCTTCAGAAACTGAATTTTATGTAGAACCAGGGGATATGTACATTTGAAAGAACAGAAAGTAAAAATATGTAGAAGTCATTGAGGGGGTACCCTAAGAGCCTAAATGAGAGATTTGGAATAAGGTGATGAAAATGGATAGATTTGGAGGAACGCTGAAGATGAAAAAGCGGCACTATGTGGACTTCACAAGGATATCTGATGTAATTGAGCAGAAAAAAAACAAACCAGAACAAACCCTTCAGGTTTTGTTATTCAAAGTAAGAGAAATGTTCAGCTGGAACAGAGATGAATGGGAAGAGAGGCTATGAAAGAAAGTTAAGGAGTTAATATATGGTCATATTGAGTTAAAAGTTATGATGACTCACCCAGGGTGAGATACTGGGGACACCATCCACCACCAGCATGAGATTGGAAAATTTATAAACAGATTTACAAATCAGCACAAAGCTGATAATAGAAGCTCTACGTATGAATGAATTGTCAGAGAATGTGCTAAGTGAGAGAGACAGAGAATGAAGGATAGTATTTTGGAGTACCCCAGGGACAGCAATAGAGGGGAGAGGCCATCAAAATAGCTAATAAAAGAACAGTTAGAAGAAAACCAAGTGAATGGGCTATCAGCCTGAAAGCAAATGGCCCACAAACTACTATGCATTACCAACAACAATATTAACAGCTCTCAGAGAGAAAAAATAAAGCAGATTCCCCAAAATGCCATAAGAACTGACACATTACTGGGTTCTGCTTCAGCTTAGAGCAGTACTCAGAAACACAGCAACAGGAGGGCAGGAGAAAATCAGCAATATCCACAGCAGCTGAAAACTAGAGTGATGACAGTATATTCGGGGGTTTGAGTTTTCGGCAGGAATAGGCGTTACAAGAAGTAGACATGTATAATGCAAAGTCAGAGGAGGGAAGTCAGCAGGTAAGGTCCTGCCTGAGGAACAGAATGACACATCAGCTGAAGAGGTTCTTTTTTTACATCAAATATTACCACTTGCTTTTAAAGAAAGAAAAAAAAAAAAAAACAGAACCAAACAGATCCTAATTCATTGGTATTATTGGTACTGTTTGTATATTCTAATTTTTATTATGAAGTGCCTAAGCAGTTTCAGGAAGAAGGAACATCATAGATGCCTCCCCACTCAGCTTGAGTGTCCTAATCACAAAACCAGAGCTCTTCTCATTTTTCTTCAATCCTTTCCTGTCTTGAGCCCCAGCTTCAGCATACGGGATGGACATACGGGCACCCACACCCAGACTAGTGTGCAGGTCACTCAATGGCAGATATCAGTTCAAAGCCTCTCACACCAAGGAGAACATAAAAACCAGTTTCCCACTTCCCAGACAAGTGTCCTAACAACTATGCAACCTCTCCTTAAAAAGAAAGATGATCTCAGTTGCAGTTTTAGAAAGCCAGTCCTGTCAATGTGTGTTAGGTGTGCAGCTGCCAGGTGAGCATTTCTCTGGACCTAAGTCAAAAAGCACCTCATTTCTTGGTCCCTGTTCAGCTTAGATAGGATAGCTCAGTCTTTGTGTAAGACTAAGCTTCCACAGAAGGGAACCTAGAAGTTAGTCTGGAGTTTTAAAGCAACAGATGCTTGCGGACTTCAAGCATCTGCAGAGTTAAGAAGCAGCAGATTGGGGACCATTTCTTATCATCACCCACCCTGGGTAGATTATGATCATGCTATGAGACTCACGGACAGGTGCTGGTATTAAATAATCATATTCGTACTATTGGGCAATGGATTCATGTTTGGATTAACCTGCCACAGGACGCCCAAGGCACAGACCTGTGTGCTTTTTTTCCCCCTTTTATAATCCAGCTGCACTTCTCAAAGCATTCTCACCTACCAGTGACAGAATCTTGCTCCCTTTTGCATTTTTAAAAGCTTGAAAACATTCACTTCTCAGGTAAGTAGAAAAATTTTGATGGAGACAAAATGTGTCATCTGCCTTTAGATAATTCTGTCCCAGAACACTTATTTTTCATTTGTCAGCCAGGTGAACTAAGAGGAGACAGGCAGGAATCTTGTATTGGATTCCTGGTTTCCCCAGTTCAATTCTCCTTCACTCACAGTTGCTTCTCATATCTGCCTAACCTCCACCTGATCCTCTTTCCCACATCCTCATCCTTTGTTCCAGTCTCTTCTGGCTAGTCCAGTCTTCTCCTTGATCTATTTTCCATGGAAAGGGGAAACCGCTCCTCTTTTTTCCTCCTTGATCCAACTCTCCCTTTACCAAGACTGGTATTCCTGCCAACTCCTGTTAGTTTAGTCCTGGGCCTGAACTAAAGTAGCAGATTAAAACCTTTCAAATATTTCTGTAGATGACCATCTACTGAAGTTAATAAATAAAGATGATTTTTCTAAGTTGTTTAGAACAACCTAAATAAATAAATTTCTTGTAGTAAATGTCACTTTTCTGATACTAGCAGGAAGGGTAAACCATGTTGCATACTGTCTTTTCGGAAGCAGATACCATACTCCATAAGACAGCCATTGACCTATTTGAAATTTCTCACTTTAACATCATTTTAGGATTAGGATCTTACACAGTAGAACAAAGCAAATCCGGTCCTATTCAGACAGAAAAGAGCGATCTACACTTCAGCAGCGTTCACAAGTCACCACCATTATGATTCTTCCTTTAAGGGAATGAAGTTTCTGTAATGTTATCCCACTAGAGAAATGATGCAAGAATCTAGGGGATGAATAATAAGGAGAGCGGCCTTTTCACAGAATCACAGAATCACTGAGGTTGGAAGGGACCTCTGGAGATCATCTAGTCCAACCCCCCTGCCCAAGCAGGGTCACCTAGAGCACATTGCACAGGATTGCATCCAGGTGCGTTTTGAATATCTCCAGAGAAGGAGACTCCACAACCTCTCTGG
>NW_020447272.1:56312-174284 GCF_003343035.1 Apteryx rowi | reverse complement strand
CAGGAGAGCTGGCTGCCAGCCCAGGCCTCCCGGAGAGGCCCCAAGCACTCCCTGCAGCCTGAGACCTGCAGGGCTGTATCTACTGTCAGAGGGTCGGTCTGGGTCCCAGCCTCTGACACAGCAACTCCAACAGCCACTGGGGAATGTGCTCTGCGGCGTGTCACAGCCATACTTGAAGGAAACATACACCACAGGGAACAGAAACAAAGGTACCTTCATGCACCCTGCTACACAAACTGCTGCATCTGTTCGCTGCGCTCTGGGAGCTGCGCTCTAGGCCTGGCTCTTATATAGGCCTCTCCCTAGCACTGACTCACAGGGTGCTTGACCCGCCCTAATCAAGGGTCACCAGGATCAAAGGCCCCAACTCCCTCTGGTCAGGGCAACCAAGAGAGCTCGTTAGCAGCAGCCACTCCTAGCTAGAGCTTTTCCCAGGAGAAGTCAAGGCCTCCTGCAGTTGTCCTTGCCTAGCTTCCCCTTTCCTGTTCACAGCAATCACCTTCTAGTTCCTCGGGGGTCCTCAGAAAGCCCACAACTTCCAACAAGATCCTCAAGTTCTAGTCAGAGCCCAAACACTGCTGCACAAACTGCTGCGTCTGTTAGCTGCGCTCTGYGCATTTTTACAGTGTTTATTTCCCCTGAAATGATTCAAGGAGATAAGAAAATTTAATCCTTTTACAAATAAATATATCCAGACATTGGAACTAATTCTGATATCATTTGCACATGAACAAATCAAGTGTCATACTCTCCAGGTCATTGTTGTTAAGGTGAAGGAAAGCAGAAACAGCTGCCAGAGAAAGGAAACTAATTTGAATAAAAATTTCTAGAGCATAGATTTAGTGCAATTAGGTTTCATTTACTGACCAAAGAATTATTACTACTGTATATAATTTGTGTCAATTAGAAGCTTTTCCAGTGATAAGTATTATAAAAATGTCTGCAAAAGTGCTAAATAAAAGGAAAAGATAAAGAGCAGGCTTACAATGTGGTCTCATGGACTTCATTAAGTGCTCACTATTTTTGTACAAAAAAAGTTATTTAAAAATAAAATTTCCAAAAGACACAGGAATAATATAGGTGAAGCCAACTTTTGCAGGATCCATAAATCCTTGCATAAATCCTTTTGATAGGAAAATCTTTAAATCTTCAGTTTCTAGGAAAAGAAAGAATGTTGTTTCTGGCACTGATTGTTAACCATCTACATATCATTTTTCATGAGCTACGAAAAGATGAAGCCAGTTAGGCACCCATGTCAAAATTCCAGTTTGTGGAAATGTATAAAAATACGTCAGGTTTATTTAGAGACTTTGAGCTTCACCAGCCTATGATTTAGCTAACAGGGAAGTCTGACCTGATTAGTCCTTTGACTTAATCATTTCAATTTAGAAATGCAGCACTCACATTCTCTCCAAATGAAAGAATGAAGGCATCTTTGTTGCATATCTTGTCCTACTGTAGTGCTAAAGCCTGCTTCTGGGATTTGTTTCAGCTAAAGCTTACGTGTGTGAGAATAGCCTCGGCCTGTTACATCATATCAGGCATTAGCCAGCCTTGGAGACCACTGTCATGGGCTCGTGACTTCCCCAGTCAGAAGTGATTACATCAGATGACATGACCTCACTGGGCACACTGGGCAGTAGCAATGGGGAGGTGCCACCATTCTCCTTCCTCTCCTATTACACAGGACAGCCCTCTTCCCCATTCACCATACAGTGGACACTTTCTGTGTCAGATAATCATTGGACAGAAAACAGAAGAGCTCCTGTGAAGCAGGACACACCCCTCTGAGCAGAGTGGCCTCAACACCACTGCACACAATCCAGCTCCCTGAGACTTGCATCCTTGCACTGTACAGGGGACTGACTCAACAGGCAAAGTGGAGCTGCTCCTGCTCTGTAATTCTGAGTATAACCTAGAGATACTCTTCTGGGAAGTAAAAGCTCTGAGTCTGAATCCCTTAAACTGATAGAGGAATTAGATCTGCAACCTGTGAGTGAGGATCTTAACCAGCAGACTATTTGCCAATGTTGGATCCTGAAGAAGTCCTGCTCCACCAGGCACCTGGCCTCACAAGGAGACTGGTTTTGATCAAAGAGAATAGGAATGCACAGCTTTAGAGAGGAGCGTGTCCAGACAGTGTCTTTGCTTAGTGTTTCCAGCTGACTACATTTAAGCACCTGCTTTCCCAGGAAGTGGAAGTACTGAGCTGCTCTTCAGTTTTAATCTCCTGAATAGCCAGCTTTGCAGGTCTCAACTGGAGAGATAATCTCCAATCACCTGCAGTCTTGGACAGTTCAGATCTGTGCCTCAAGGTGCCAGGAAAAATACAGCCAGCTAGACATTCTGCTAGTAAAACTTTTTCTTTCATCAGATAATGTTAAGGAACTTTGAATTTCCAGGATTCACATTCCATAAGCAATTCTGCCATATTAAGGGACTGAGGATTCCTGGGCTTCCAGCACCTATCTTCTGTTCCTAGGGCCAGGACTCCCAGGCTTCCAGGCACCTTAGTCCATGAAAAGGAACTGGCTATGGAAAACATAGTTTCCTTTTTGGGAAATATTTTTAAAAATCAGTTTTCATCCTGCTTTATAGAGAAGACCTTTAAAAATAGTAAAAGCCTTTCCAAGAGAAAGAAATTCTGAGTTTTGATCAGCACTAACTGGAAGTAAACTGAGAGAGCAGCTAGTGGATGAAGGGTCTGGAAGGACTGCCAGTTAGATTGTCTAGGATGTTCCATGTTCTGATATTTAAAGATTTATACTATTGAAAATGTAAACTGTTTATGTGAAATATTCTGTCAGGTGTCTTCCTTCAGCTGAATAGTTTCAGAAAATTTCAGACAAAATAGTTCAGCTGCTGCTGAAAAATGGTTAGAGAAAAATACTGCATTACGTAAATAAAACAAAAATCAGTGGGACCCCCAGCCTTTCCACAAGAATTTCAAATTTGCCAGAAAGTCAGTCTTGTTATCAGAAAGAAGTAGAAAAAATAAGCTTAAAAAAAATCTCATTTTGCATTTTTTCAGGAGAGATTATCAACAAAAATATTGGAAGAGTCATGCTCATTATGCATGCTGGTTATACATCCCCCATCCCTGCATCCCTGCRTCCATCCATCCTGTGTACTGAATAAAGCAAGATGCTAAGGGTAGAGGGGAAACAAAATAAAACAATGTTTTGAAACATGGAAGGAAAGGCTCTGTCACTGGTCAGGACCAGTAAGAGGGAAAATTAAGGTGTTTATTAGGTGTTGAATGTCTTTCAGCTTTAAAATTTTGTGTATAGTGTGATGTGTACTACCTTTACGTCTTCTGTATTACCAATATGTCACAGTCATAAGAGTCACCTAATTATCTGTAGGCAGTGAGACAATCTATTCCCAGCATTATCCACACCAGGGAAGCCCTCAAAGGGCCCAGATGTCTTCTAGCACCTGAAGGACCACATTGAGGTCTGTGCTCACTTTTTGAAACAATCTATGTTTTGAGAGGGTTTGTTACTGCCTATGAGCTGTGCGGAGCTAGATCAGGTCCAGCCCTGCTACCACGCTAAAAACTGCTCCCACAATGTAGAGCATAAAGAGGGAAACAGGCACCCCTGGGTTGTTCATTGAGTTAGTTGGGTCTGGGATGGCTGGCATTAAGCCAGAGCTGACAAGCTCAGTCAGGCAGGAGCTGAGTCCTGCTGAGCTGTCTGCATATCTGCACYGTCTTCCCCAGCATTCCTGACCATGGCAGCTTGCTGACTCAGACCGTGGGTCCACACCTTTACAAACTGTTTGCCCAGTGTAAGGGTCCGGCAGGGGCGAYGCCTGGACTCCCGGCAGGAACAGATACACAAACACAAGGCACACTAAGGTCAATGCTGAGCGTTTATTACCTCTGCGTCTGAGCGGGGGTTCCCCAGCGATTTCCCAATCGAGGCAATAAAGGAGCGGGAGAGTCCCTGGCACCGCTGAGTGTCGGTCCATGGCGAGGAACACTGGGGGGCGGGGGCACTGTACGTGGTTTTTGTGTACTATACACATGCGCAGTGGGCACATTGAGCTCATCGCTAATCTCGAGTCAAAGCCCAGGTGCACACCATGCTGGCATAGGCCCAGCTACATGGCTATGGGTCAAYATGTCCTGTTGAWGCTCCTTTTCCCACGGAACGGTCTGGCTAGCTTCCATCGCCTATCTCCTCGACATTCTTCCGCATTTTCCCATACACCCAGCTTAAGTTTACTGTCAACCTGGAATTTTTTAGTTCGAAACATGGGTGCAGGAAGCTCAGTGCAGAAGTATCTACCAGATTCAGCCTTAATCTGGCCTGGCCAACACGTTCCACTTCCATTATCCATGATAACTCAATCTCATAACATATTGGATAAGAGAGAATTGACTATAGAGACATGAAAATAATTTCTTGCTCCATTCTACAACTTGAAGGAGAGAAGGAGAACAGCAGCAGGTTAATTTATGAACTTACGATCCAGCACTGGAAAGTACTTCTTGTGTCATTGACTCAAGTCTCCTGCTACTTCAGAAACCACTTCATCTAATCCTGTTCGTAAATTTATCTTAAAATTGGTTATGTTTCTAGTCCATACTACAGCCCCAGGAAAGTAATTACAGAATAGCATTGCTTTGATTATTTGAATTATTATGATTTCCAGACCAAGTTCCTGGCTGGTTTGTTCATGGTAGTTCCTGTGCCAGCATTGTTCTTTAACTTAGCCCTTCCACTTCCGTGATGTTTATTCTCCTGGTGTATTCATAGTCAGTAATTAAAAGGACAAAGCAAATAACTCTCTTATCTACATTTATATTTCTCCAAAGATATATTATATGRAACCTGATATGAAGAAAAGCCAACATAAGCTGATGTTTTGGCATCCGGTTAAGAAAATACTCTCATATTCAAGCTGAGACAAATAAGTGAAATATGTGGGCTGACAAATACCTGTTATCTCCAAACTCATGCATATTATCCATCCTACTCATTGTTACCCTGCTCCAAAGCTCCGTATTTCAGAGCTCCTGAAGGTTGGAAGGTGCTGCCAGGGGAGAGGATCCTGCAGAAGGCCCTGGAGCTCTTTCCTCCATGGGAGGCAGAGGTATACTCAGGGCAGAGCCAGGGATCTTTTAGCATATGAAAATGGGGCAGCTGTGGCATTCAGTGTAAGAACATGTATAATCTTGTCAGCTGGAGCTGCTGCTGACATTGTCCTGTCTTTTCTTTTTTTTTTTCCTTTTTCTTGTGAAGTAGAGCATGTAGAAGTCATGTGATACCTGGACCAGACAGGCTTGTTTCTATTTATTTCAGTGGGTTTTGGATCAGGCTCCAAAAATGCCGGAATGACAGTGGTTCTTGGCTGGTTGGCTAGAGGAAGTTAGAGGAAGTGCTTTTTTTTTTTTTTTTTTGGAAGTATTGGCTAGCTGTCTTCAAGAGAGAAAATCCTTCAACCTACTCCCCAAAAACCACTGTCCTCATATTCTTGAAACATTTTCTTTTACTGTTATAAACTCATGGAATCTACAGTGAATCAAGCAGCTGTTTGGGGAGTTTTATGTCTTCCCTGCCCTCAGAGCTTGACCCAATAAGTCAGTGAGCACAGAAGTCCTTACTTTCAAGTTGATGGCATGTAGATTAAGAGAAGAACACATTGTGTAGATTTTCATTAACTTTGGGGGTTAAAATAAACAACCCGGGTAAACCCTTATGCAGGGCAAAGAATCCTGGGATAAAAGCCACCTGCTGGTCAAGCTATTTTATCCTTTTGAAAAAATTTTTGCAAGTTTACAAGCCTTGAAAGAGTTTAAATCAAAGCCAGGGAAGAAAGAAGCCTCTATCTCGAAACTGCTGCAGCCTGATCTTTTAGCCATCTGATTTATGTTAAATCAGAGTTTCCAAGAGTGTCCAGTTTGGTTCAAAGACCAAAGATCAGAAAGTGCAAATTGTGGAGTTTTCTCAGTGTGTGTCTAACCTTTTCTTGCAGGAGTGAAATAAAATTTGACTCCTTTATTCTGTGATGCTATTTACACTAACTAATTGCATGTGTTAGGAGAATGTGTTGATACAGGGATTTCGGTTTGTTTTGTTCTTAGAGCAAAGTTGTTCTGTAGGATCTTTTGGTGATCTTAGAGTACATGCAAGCAGAATGAATGGACTGTTCATAGCAAGATCTGTAAATGGTCTCCAATTCCTACTTTTGTTTAAACTGGCATCAGCAAAAGTACATTATATTCTGTTTTACAAGCTAAATTATATTTATTGTTTTTAAAAATATGGCCTTGCTATATAAAAATATAATAAACTACCTTAGCTCATATTGTGTACAGAAGCTTGAATAATCTTTGCCACTGACACAGAATGTCAGAAATTAGTAACAGATGGTAATTACTAGGAACAAAGATGAATTTTCAGAAGAGAATGGATGCAGTACATTCCAGAGCACACAGAGTATTTTCTCCACAAATATTAATGACCATTATAAAGTTATTGTGTTTAGTGAACCTACATATCACTGACTTACCTAGAAAGTAAAGCAATCCATTTTTACAGGCTGACATAATTTAGAAGTTTGGGAAAGGGTCAATGTGACTGAGAGGAACCTTAGTTTATAATAGATACTTTCTTCCACATTTTGTTTTGCAATGTAGTGGCTCTTGCCATTATTTATTTCCCTGTTTTCCTCTGCATATATTAATCATTCAGGTATATGACATAGTTTTTGCCTATTGTGCTTGACACAAACAAAATAACATATTATTTTACCACATTATCAGAAACCATAAATTGTGTACTTACAAATAAGACCTCTGTTAATCATAAGGAAGAATTGCCAGCTGTGTGGTTTCAACTGTTTGGCAAATGATCAGCAATTAAATTGTATTTGATGTTTTGATCTGAAAAAACAATTTCTTTAAAAACATATAATACATATCTACATATCTAACATATCTATTTATCTGTATAGAATTACAGACATGTACAATTGCAGGATATAGAAAAAAGACTATTAAACTACAGAAAGTAGCAATGTAGTTTAGTAACCAATTTCAGAAAACCTGCTTTCAATTGAACTGCTATTGCTCTATTCATCCCCTAATATAAGAAGGGATAATTTGCCAGTAGAATGTTCTGTGAAGCAATTGGATTAATGTTTTATAACAGAATCTCACAGCAGGTGGATGTGCTRAGAACTGAGATACACAAACAATTTGAAGCAAGCAATTTCAGCTTCAAATTTTGAAATAGTTCAAACCTTTTATAATTAGGTAAAGGATGTTCTCTAGTGTCTAAATTTAAAATAACAAATTTCATAGATGGTATTGTTCTAAAGTACTCTAAGCATGAAGTCTGCAGCTGGAAATGGAAAGAACTACAGGCAGTATTAACCACATCTCTGCTATATTCTAATTCAACGACCTGGCAATATTGGCTTGAACGGTCCTTCAAACGGTTTACTGTGCGGCACTCAAGTGTAATTCACTGGCTTGTATGGCAGATCTCCAGAGGTCAATTATTTAAGATGTATCACTGCAAACCATTTGTTTTACTTCTCTGGAACCACACAGTAAAAAGAGGAAGGCTACATGAACAAACAGTTCCTTCTCTGGAGACAGATCTATTGCCATCATTCCTGGCATCAGCCAAACTGATAACCACAACCAGTAAACCTCTGAAAAAACATGTCAACTTCTGCTCCATCAGTAACAAATCAAAAATCTTTCAAGGTAGAAAAAGATACCAATGCCAACAGGAAACCAGATATCCTATTCATACTTGTGAGAAGACACAGGGAGCTCTAGAGAGAAAAACAAGCAAACAAAAAAAAAGGCCACAACCAAAAATGCTGGACCAGTCTATTGATAGCTATGTTTCTTGAAAAATCTCCCTTTGGATTGAAAATCAGTTTGTGCAGGCTACTCTTTATTCTCATCTATTCCAGCTCACCCTGTGTCTAAAACCAAGGTAACTAATTACCTTCAGCAACCCAATCCTCTATCTCAGGAGCTTAAAGGTAAGCATGTTGTTAAAGGTCATTTTGCTGGAGTGGAGTCGGAGGGCTCAGCACCCCATTGCCAGTCTCGCTTGGGAGGCACAGATCCACTTCCTTTCACACCAGCAGAGATTTCCATCCAAAGGAATGCTGTGCAGTTTTGGCCTGTTGAGCTGTTGGCCATTGCCTTCTCCCAGCTCCCTGTCATCGAAATCCCCTCTGTCCTGTCACAGAGAGATGGGGAGAGTTTCTCAGTGTGCAGCAGTGGGGAGGACAGCCAATGCATTTATGTTAAGTGAAGGAGAACATACTTTGGACATTCTGTACTTAGTGTATTATTAAGAGCTAAAAGACTAGTTATTTTCAACAACAAAACATGAAAACAAGTGATTTCCTTTGGAATTAGACATTGATAAATTTTGAGATTAGACAGTCTAACTGGCAATGCTCTAAGGAACCACCAACCAAATATAATTTTGTAGGTAAGGCTTTCTGGCAGGGTGGGTGATTAGTTTAATTGTACTTATTTCAAACACTTTAAAACTCAAAATTTCTTTAAAATAGAACTTCATTCAGGAATAACGCTAATAGTCATTCAGAGATAAAATGGGGAAAAAAGAAATGCCCTTCAAGAATGAGTGTGCTTATGTACATACTAATACATCTAGCTGTGTGTATGTGAAATATGAGTTGTGTGTGTGTGTGATTATGTGTGTGTATATGGATACATGCAAACATATTATTTAGAGAGAGAAAAAATTACTGCAGCAAGGAAAAATATTGGTTCTCATCTCTATCTCTTTCCAATTAGGATATAAAATATCTCCAGAATTTTCATAATTTTGTATTTAAATCTATAATCAGTCACCAAAATACAATTTTGATTTGGTATTTAAAGTCACTGGTACATATTTGTATTTTGCAACTATCTTTGATAGTATAGTTTGKGGAGGATTATTCGCTTATGCCCGAATCTGCTAAGTAGGGGCARAAAATTGACTTAAAAACCTGTTTTAGACATTGGTTACAAGTATGTTTCAATATATATGTACAGTATACTTATTTATTTACTGATTAATGTGAAAATAACTTGCAGGACTAGCCACAAATCTAAACAAGTATATGAATGTTTTCAGGATCACAGATTGCATATTTTTAAATACCGAAGATTATATTATGCTTCCCATCTTATTATTTGGCCACTGTTGCATTTTTCATTCAAATCCACCATATGTTCAATAACAGTTCTTCATAAAATGAAGATTCTTTTTTTCATTTAAATATTAGATATTCTCTGCAGAAAGTGCCATCTTGTGGTGCTTTCACGCAGAAAGAAACTTTTACAGAACATTCTCACAAGTTTTACAGTGTTCAGGAAAAGCAGTCTCAAAAATGCAGAATTCAGTCACTTCAGTTCATACAGATGCTTTACACACATACATACTTGTAGATATTTCTCAGCCAAAGGGTGCTTTTTTTAATAAAATCAAGACTTTTCTTTAGCGTTCTTTGGAGATTTCAGACTTTAGTTCTCTTGCTGATATTGCTTTCTTAGTTTACTGAGAGATCATCTAGCTTGACAGGGAATGTTTCTACCAGTGAACATTCACATGAATGAAACAGAAGGGCCTCTTGGCCTCTGTAGAGACTTCTCACATCATTTAGCTATGTTCCAAAAAACTTCTTCCTGGAGTACTTTCTCCAAGAATATATTCCTGATGCTTTGAAAAACTTCTGAAGACAGTCTGTAATAAAGAAGATAATAAATACTCCAATTCTATCCTAAATATTGAAATGGAAGAGCAGGGTTCTWTGTTCATATTGATAGGATCCTACCCAAATGTGTCCAAGAGCAGTGTCCATAATTACTCTCTATTTTACTTGAGCTGAAAATACRTTGTTGCATCCAAACACACCCCAGAGTTGGGGGATTCAGGAATTCATAGCTGGATCTGGATCTTCCACTTAGCCTTTTCCAAAAGCCCAAGTCTGAATTCCTTCAAGCTTTAAAGGGATTCCAATCTTGAGCCAACTTTCTTGGTCAAACGTGTGCACACAGAAGTAAAGGCCAAGACTGAATGTAAAAGCTGTCTGCTGTTAAAACACTCTGACAGGGCACTACCATACCCAGCAAAACATCTTACCGCAGTAGCGGAGTCCCCTGTCAGAGATGCTTGCTGTCATCCCCAGGCCTCCCTTTTCACATTCCTGCCTAGCTTCCAGACTGCTGCTTCTCCTCTGCTCCTGGGAGTTAAGCCTTCTCCTGCTCCCTGCCAAAACTCTGTGAGAAACAGCAAGCAGGCAAAAAAAGGAAAGCAGGGGAAGCCAACACATCTGTAATTAAAAGTCAAAAGAAAACAAATCAAGCTGTTCTCATATGTTTTTTGACCTGAGTGTGTTGCTGATGGTGCCGAGACTACCACAGCCTCACTCTAGCAGCGATTTTATTTCAGTGTAGTCAAAGGATTCCACAGTTGTATGATGAAGCTGATACAAGAGCTGTTCTCTTTAACGTGTAAATAGGCCTGGCAGACTATGCAGGCTTGAACCGTTTTGTTTGGGAATGTACAAGAGCCAGACTGACGTAACAGCTCAACAAAGTGGGCTCGCAGCCAGTTTGGCACAGGAGATGCTGCTGCTTCACTAGAGATGCTGTGGCACGCTCTGATGGAAAAATGGTCTGAGGAGCACCTGCCACACTCTGCTCTGATACGCACTGCAATAACATTTGCAGCCCTCACAGGGAAGAATTATCTGGGTGACGGAAAACAGATCCYGGGTAATGCAGGTGCAGTGTGTTCCTGCCTTGGAAAAGAGGAGACCCTTTGCTCTTGGCTGTCAGAATGACTCTTTTTGGATATTTCAACAGTTTTGGGTTTCAGAGTATTGAAGTAATCTAGTTCATGTGATGTGATTTATGCAATTGGATTGCCAACACAGGCATAAGCTAGCCTGAAAAGGAAGAGATGGAAGATGTCACACATAATTAAAATGTGTTTGCAAATGCATTTACAACTTTCGTTTTACACTAGTAGAATATGATACCATCAACTCTCCTACTGAGTTGGTCAAGACACTTTTGTAACACATTAACAATTTTACAGAAATGCTAATTTGTGATAAAGTATATTTTCTGTCTAAACCCTTTTGGCTTTGGATTCAGATGAGAACTAACTGATGTTGTGCATGCCCAAATCTTCCAGATTCTCTCTAAAAGGTTTGTCAGTACCTGTTATAGCAAGATATGACACTTTGGAGAATCTCAGGAGCTCCCACTGATCCTGTAAACAGGTATGTTTCTGACCCCTGCCTGTCAGTGAACTGACTATGTTATCTCGCAGATACTGCTTGGAAGTAAAAACAAATAAAACGTTGGTTTTCACTCACTACTTTTGTATAACCATGGCATGCAAATGACTGTCAGCAGCAGGCAGCATTCCCCTCAAGAGAAAAGCAGGATCAAAAAACAAGGATTGAGAGGCTGCTGTTAATCAAGAAAAGCTCCTGAAAAAGTTTGAGGGAGACAAGAGCCCTCTGTAGCTCTGGAAATACAGAGGAACTCGTAGCGGGGGAGAGAGCTTGCCTGAAACACAATCTAAACCCTGAGCAGAAGGAGACAGGGAAAGAATGGGTCCTTGTCAGGGCTGAGCAAAATTTAAGGCTATGTTTTGACTAGTGAAGAGTGGAATGGCATGGGAGACTGCCACCAGCCTGGCTACCACCACGATCAATAAACCCTCCTCATTCCACTCCCCAGGCAGTTTGGCCCCACACAACAGATGCTGACCAGGATCAGTCCCTGTCCCATGCTGTCAGTATTCCCCAGATCCACTGAGGGCAAAGGGAACTGCAGGTACTCACCCTGTTTCAAAATTGAGATTTATCTTGAGCTACTTACAAAAAACTCAGACTGCTCCTGTTCCACCCTTTCACTTATACAGTTTATTGTTATATATTCATCCAACTTAGCTATTGGGCTCCTGTGGCATTTATATTCAAGAGAATGACAGGGAATTCAGGCTGCGCCCAGGATATCAGATCTGAGTTCTTGTCTATGGAGAGAAGTAATTCCACAGATAAATTAAAACTCATTACAGACAGCCTGGGTAGGGTACTGAGATCTCAACTCAGCAAAAACTTTAGCCCCATGCTTATCTTTATGCATGGAAGTATTGCGTCAAAGGACCAACATTCAGGTGTTAGAAATAAAGCYGGAATTTAAGCATTTTGTTGGATCATTTCCTAACTTCTATTGCAAAACAGTCTAATAAAAAGTCCTTCAATCTCAAAGGGGCTAAGCAGCAAAACAGAAGGGGAAAAAAGTGTCTGTTAATTTAGAGCTGGCCTTGCTTCCTGACTCAGAGGCAGTAGGCAGGCTTAGGAAGGCATAGCCTCAGTGATTATTTTATTTACAGTTTGACCTGTGGGACTACAGGGACAGCTTTAACAAGCTGGTAACCTTCCTAACCAATATGCATCAGAATTTCAGCACATCCCTGGTGGCCAAATTAAAAGAACCACAGTCATGAAATCAGCCCTTTCATTAATTTGTTGAAACAAGCAGTAAACCCAAATATACTAAGCAAGCCAGTCTCCTAAGTGGTATGAATGGAGGTTCATGCTGAACAGAAACTTAYTCTCTCTGCCCTGGAACCACTCCATTGATATTGTTAGAGGCTCTTTCTGGGGATTTAAAATAAATCACTTTTTAGTCTGAAGCTGTGGACGTCTATGTTAAAAGTCCTGGCTTCATTAGGAATTTCCCTTTATATCTAACAGTGTGTTCTAGAAGTCAAGTCAACTTGCAAAAATATCTGTTATTGCCAGGTTTAAAGTCTTCAGAGATTATTGGTCTTTACATTGGACTCTTCTCTGGATTCAAATAATATCATATAGATAACTTTTCCCTTTGTTATTCTATGTTTATAAGTTATTTGTTAAACACTGATCATACACTAGGGGTGGTGTACAGCTAAAAAGAACACTGAGGGCAGTCCTGCAATCAGACTCTTTTTTCTTTTATTTGTAAGGCAAAATTCATGTTGTCTGCATCTATACTACTAATCCCAAGAACAGTTCCCAGTATTGGGGTTCAGGAATGTGCCCTAACCACATCCTATTTCTATGATAGACTGGGATGCTGCTGTATTAGAGGCCCCTCTTCCCCTCTTCCCCTTTCTTCTCCACACCTTAAGAATCCTTGACTTCTGTGCTAAGGATATGAAGGTGAATGGCTCAGAGAGGATCGTGGCTTGTTCAGAACAAGGACCTGACCTGGAACAGGACTCAGAAGTGCACTACAGTGTGTATCAAAAAAATAAATCTAGAATTTAACCTAAACACTGCCTGTGAGAACTGACCACCAATTCCATCAGAAACACAAACTATGGTATGTTTGTTGTCTGGAAGTGAGGCCAGTGCTCACGACCCCAAATCACGTTTTCTGGTGTGTTTATTCATTTGGCTTTAACTAGCTCTTGTTTTTTGGTTAGCAAATTCCCAGTTCTTCTGGCATCACTTACTAATGTGTCAGACATATTTAGCCTTCACTGATTTAATCAAAACATCAGCAGCTGATATAATTTGTGTTATTGGGGCCCTCCCATAATTTAGCAGTAATAAGCAGAAATTCATGTCTGACCATATTGTCTTTCCCAGTCAAGATTTTTATCCTTTTAATTCCCTTTTCCAACACTAAATCTAAATGCACATATTTTCTGCAAGTAACTACATGCACACAAGAGGACCAGTTAGATTTAGTGCACCTTATGCAAAAGGCACATTAGCCTTTGATTGTTTATGAATATGTGATACTCAGAAGACAGAGTTACACCCACATGTACACAGAGAAATATATAGAGAAAGCAAGTTGCTAAAATGTTGTTCTCTTGAGCTGGCTCACTCATTTCATTCATCTGTGCAGGTGTTCCTCAAGGAGCAGGGAAACAGCCAGGTATGCTCACACACACAAACATGATATTGAAATAGCAGCAAGAGCCTGGCCTTCGCAGAGAAAACCTTTGAAGTTCAGACTTAATGCCATCACCGTTAGGCATGCCAAAGCATTTCAGAGACCTCTGGACAGGCAGCATTCTTCTTTTTCATGACTTTTCTTACTCATACCTGCTCCTGCAGTATGCACTCTACCACATAAATGCGCAAGACTGCTCTCCTTTCAACTCCGAATATTTTGCCCTTTCTCAGCTACAGAAGGCTCTTGTTACTATAATCTGAATGGATTTTAATAAGCTTCCTTTGTCTTCTGCCACGGCAACAGTGTTCAGTAACTGCATTATGCCCACTTCCAATAAAATTACATAGTGCATGAGGCCTAATGAACAGAAACATATAATGATGTGAGATTAAAGACGATACTGAAACATGCTAGTAAAAAGAGGATATTGAAGTACATGCTAGCAATTATGATCAGAAGGAAGTTCCAACCATGAGTAACTCTTATGTTATTTGAAATGCTTTGAAAATAATATGTCCCCTGCCATCTTTCTGTAGCTTGCCTGGATTTTGCTTTCATTATTCTGCCTACAGACTGAAGCAGCATCCATGCCTGAAGTTGTAAATATGAGATATCCAGGATACTGTTTGGCAGCCTGTATAATATCTCATCTTGACTTATATGCTGGTTCTTCACTGACCTGACAGTTAACCACATAACAAGCTTTAGTGGAGGAAGTCCTAAAAATTTTTCATGATCATATTCATTAAAGAGCTGCATTATGTCCACATCTAGAATTAAAATTTTTGTGAGGTGTTTGTTTGTTTTAATGTGTTTATAGTTGATAGCCACCGATTTTTCAGCATTTCTGCTTACCTTTCAATCTATACTTTTCTAGGCATAGATGTTTTCTTGAAGTATAAGTGCATTTCTTTCCGCTACAAGCTGAATTTTCTGCTACAAGCTGGATTCCTTTTAGATATACAATTAGATACATTTTTTGCAGACATCAGAAAAATCTGAAACTATACCCTCAACATTTATGTAAAGGGAATACTGTTCTTCTTAGCAGAAGTAAATACACTTAAGGGTACCAAAAGCAACTTAAAGCTATCTGTAAAATATATTAAMTTTTTTTTTTACTCCAAGCAAATTTTCTTTTTAATGTGTTTTTCAAAACTCATATCTGAATGCCCAAATTAACTGACAATCAGCTGAATATCCTTTTGGATGTCCATAAAACAAAATAATCTACAAAAATGATATTTTAACACCCTACTAAAGATTCAGCGTCAATGATGCTTTCTGTCAAAAAGTTGTAGAAATGTGAAATGGAAAAGGTCATGTAGTTTATTCTCCTCCTCCCTTGGACACGTATCAGTTTCATGGAATAGCAGAAAAGGGGGAAAAGTATAAATTTCTACACCTTGTTGAATGTTACAGTGTTCCCTCTGTTCTTAGCTGAATATATGGCAGTGGAGCAATGGATAATCAGGGTCTGCTTTGTCACTTCAGAATGAACATCTAGTCACATCACATTGCATTGCATCAAAAAGAGTACATAGGTAAATCTAATGGTTACTGAGCAAAAGGAAATATGTTCCCTCAGCTTTCATAAGGTGGCTGAATGCTCTCATATCTCAGATCACACTGTTCACATCTCCCTGCCCCTTAGTCTGAAAAAAGATTTGGCCTATTTTACTTGTCCCTTTATATGTCTGTATTTTTATAAAGATGCAACTAAAGTTACATGTGCTCATATTCATTATGAGGTAAGGCCTTCTTTACAACAGGCAGTCACCCAAACATGTCTAACACAGAGTCACCAGGAAAGAACAACTGGTCGTGAAAGACTAAGGTTTGGTTACTTCAGTGTTCAGATAATAATTCCCTTAATTTTCAAGGATTTGGAATCAGACTGCCACTGCACAAGTAGTAATGATCCATCTTTCACTTTGCTCAGCCAAGCTGATAATAAAAGCACATGACCTGTAAAAATGCAAAATGTGGTTTTATCCCAGAAAACATTGCAATGGAAGTAGTCAATTTTTAATGCAGTTTTGTGTATTAGTAATTAGCACCTAGCTGATTAGTAGATGACTGACTTTTGACTCAGCTTGGGGGTTTKGGGGTTTTGGTGTTTTGGGGGTTGTTTTTTTAACAGTTTATTGGTTTAATATTTTATTTATTGATCAACCCTAGGTCTGTCAGTCTGCTTCCTTCTCTGGCAAAGGCCAGGACCAGCTTAGAAGGAGCAGCAGTGAATCAGAAAGACCATTGCAAAGATGGAAAGGAGAGTCAAATTCACACGTYGTTTGTCCACATAGGTTAGAAATGGACTATTCAGGTCATTACCAAATGGACTGGAAAAATTCTAAGCCTACTCTTTTCCCAAGGTTTAAAATATCTGAACTCATTCTGAACTCTAATGGTATTTATGAGCATTTGTTCTTGAAAACTAAAGCAGAAAATGACAGTGMAAGATTTTCTTCATTATTATTCCATCTATGCAGTAAAGCATAGATGCATTTTGCATTGCAAAAAAGAAAAATAAAGATTTTTCAGATTGCAAGTTATGGACACAATAGATATAGATACTTGGATGATCAAGATGGAAAATGCTTTCTGTAACTAGGATGTCCACTTAAAGTAAAATTCTAGGTTGAAATAAGCAGAACTCTTCCTAAATGCTCTGAATGGTCAGATGTCCTTAGTTTTCCTTGTTTAAACAACTAAAGCTTTTATGTCCACATAAATACCACAATATGTAACAGGCCCTCCAAGGCATTTTTAGTCTAACTGAAATTTACCAACCAGTCCATCTGAAAGTTCTTTTCAAACTACTAATGAATAGAGGGCTTGTAAATTGTTAAGATGCACAAAGTACGTAATTATGAATTAGGCATACTCTGATACTAATAACAATTGCAGGCATTCACATTTTTACTGATGTGAACTTTTCAAGACAGTGAGAAACTTAAGGGGGCACAAAAAATCAGTGTTTGGCACTTCCTGATATGTRGTATATTTTTGTTGCCATATTTATAAAGTTTGGAGAAGCCATTTCATTACATGGCAAATTCAGTAGTTTTACAAACTTCCGGTCTTTTGCTGTAAAAAAACCCCTTCCTGTTTAAATGGAGATGTTATTGAGCTTTGGAAATACAATAACAGCACTTTCCAGTGCAAGTCTCAAGGTCCTATGCAGATTAGTGGGTGGATTAAAACCCCTCCTCTCCTGCGGTCTTCAAGGAATTCCTGGGAAAATTGAATTCTTTCTTTATTTAAGGGTTGCACAGCTGAATTTTCCCCCCTTAAATTTGCCATGTTTCAAGTCTCTGTTGTTGCATCTTTCTAACAGCAGTTCCTCATCACTGAGGTTTTTGGTTTCTGTGATTTTCTGGAAATAAAATAATCACAGGCTAAAAATAGTCCATGTTTTCCTAATGCTGTGCACTTAAATTTAACAGTAAAAAGTTTCTGTAATCTATATACTGTAATGCCCATTTTGGCAAATGGGAAAATTACAGAATTTGTAAAAACAGAAATCACAATTCAGAAATAAAAAATAAAAATGAAAATCTCGCTAGACTGGGAATGGTTTTACTGCAAAACAATTTTTCATGTGGTGGCCTAGTAGCCAAACCTACAGCAAAAGGTGTAACCAAATGGCCTGTCTAGCCATAAAACTGTGGGAACCAGGAGCTGTRAGTCCCTTTCTCCCCGACTCGCTCCTACATTGAGTGTGTCTTTCCTAGCAACTCATTCACTTGTACTTTTTTTTTACCTATCTCATCTCCACTAGTCCAAAAATTCAACAGACTATTGTAAACTTCTCATGCAAATATTAATACCCTAGGCATATCCCTTCCCATGAATGATCATTTTAAAGGTCAGTAATTTATTATGCTGTATATCTTTATTATCAGGAACATTGGTAGTACAATAGCATGAACACTTGGTTCATAAATCATAGATAATTTGCAATTCATATTCTTTCTAGTATGTGCCTAGAAACACTTAATCACTGAAGGAATGATCATGTGACATCACTGATGCCAGTTTGTATAGTAATCAAAGGAGGTATATTTTTATTACCTGATGCACTCCTTTTGGGGCACATATTCTAAAATTTTAACTTATCCTTAATATTTCAATTCTTAATGGTGCAAAGCCAGAAGCAATAAGGTTTGCAATGGGTGCCACAAAGAAAAGTCTCTGATTTCTAAGATTTTTCTTACCGTCATTTTACATTAGGTTTCACAATGCTTGCCTTCTGATACTATAGTCTAAGACTGATGCTGCCAATAAGACTGTGGTCAAAAATCACTGCAAAAAATAGCCACAGTGGTTTATATTGTGCCTGTGTTCTGAACCTTCAGTTATTGGGGTTGTTTCAATCACATCTCTGCTGGAAATAAGCCCCACTGCAAATGAACCCACAGAAAAAGTAGTGTGAGCCCT
The DNA here is from genome assembly GCF_003343035.1 of Apteryx rowi. NCBI lineage: Eukaryota > Metazoa > Chordata > Aves > Apterygiformes > Apterygidae > Apteryx > Apteryx rowi. The sequence continues at coordinate 155,875 of NW_020447272.1, read as the reverse complement.
TTACATCCACTTCAGTGAAAAATTCATTTCCTAAGTTGAACCTGCTTCTGAAGGCTGAGGAAAAAAAAGTGGTTGCCTCTTTATCTGGCTGAAGCAGATGAGACAATTCCTTCTACTGACCCTGCTGCGGGAGCAACTACTTCCAGCACAGGCGTGATAACGAACAGCTGGCAAAGGCAGTGGGAAGGAATTACCCTCAGCATCACAGCATTTCTGCACGGGTTGTCTGACCACTGCCTGACACTTCTGGACACTGAGGAGTCAAGGATTTGTCTTACCCTTCTTGCCCATCTCAGTCTGTTTGTAGGGACTAAGTATTAAATAGCTGGAGAAAAAGGGTTAATTAGTCACTTCCTTGACCTTCCTGCATGGGCAGGGATGAAACCACAAATATGTATCCCTGTGCTGCAGTGTGTCCCAGTACTATGACTGGGGTAGGATATTTATGCATCATCCTCAGTTATTGACCATGTCTATCTTCTACCTCACTCCCTGTTAATGTGAGTAGTTTTTTTTATTTTTCAGATCTATGTGCTGTCCTATTTTAGACAGATTTCTACAAAGAAATCTTGCTGTGATAGAGCATTAGTCCCAGATTCCTTTCATACTTTATTGGCATTTGTTTTATTGCTCTTGATTTACTTCAGTTTTAGTGACTGATCCTGTACTGTTGAAATCAATGGGAATTATAAAATTAATTTAAATAGATGCATTCAAAAAAGTGGCCAAGAAGATAAGAACAGGCCTATGTTATCAACATACCTGATGGCAACATGAATGTATAAAAGCCTGAAGCAAATATGCCCCTTGCCTCTAAAGTAGTATGTATCATATGTTCTCAAAACTCTGGTATAAAATTAACATTTGCATCAGCTGTGCTATCAATGTCAGCAACTGCTTCACTGGAAATTTCAGGTCACTCAAGGCTCCCTTAAATTTGGACTGAGATGTAGCCCTCCCTAAGAAAAATATTTTCCTTCTGACTTGTGCTTTTCCATTTAGAATGTGTAAAGAGTATAGTGTCCTTAGGAACTTTTGGTTTAGGTTAAAACTATTCAATGTCTTGAGAAATACCAAATTGTTTTTTTTGTTGTGAATCCATGGCATGAAATGGAAAACAACCTGGATATGCTTACCACTAATTTCTGCATGAAAAGGCGTGTAAACAGGCTTACATTGCTCATACATTTTTTTTTTTTAGTAATAGACTTGTTATTCAGTTACAGAGTTTGAACTTGATCAGTTTTGCCTGAAGTCCTCCTCTGATTGTATAACTAAGATTTGCAATTAAATAAAGCCTTCCAAAATATTGTACTTTCAATGTCAGTGACATGAATAATCAAAAAAATGAAGGTATTCTGGAATATATAAAATATGGGATCATTTTATTGCACATTTTAAATGTCAAGACAAATTTTGGCCTACCTATGCAGGGCCTTAAGAAATGTTCTGGAAGATATATTTTCAACCTAGTATAACAAAGAATTATTCTTTGATTTTTTTACAGCAAGTGTTGCTACCTCAGCAAGATCTTAAAATGAGAGGCTTGAAAGATTTCAGGTGCAGCTTTTTAGTTTTACCTTGCAATTTTGGTTGTAGATGTACTGCTGAATCTCAAATGCTGATTCATTTGACTTACTGACATGCTGATTTTAAAACTCAAAATCATTTCAGGGAAAATATGAATAGCTAATACATACAGTTGAGCACATGTTAAAAAGCACTTCAACAACAACAAAAGTTTCTCTGGATCTTACACTTGCACATTGCTTTTACTATGCCTTAAAAAGCCCTCATGATAATGAAGACCAAGAAACAAAATAACAGCAATGGAGCAGACTGCCAAAGAACTGATAAGAGACAAAACCATCCAGCTATCAGCAAGGGAACAGTTTCCACAGAGTAACTACTCTATCTCAGATCTCTCAATTCTGATATTTAATGGAGAGTACAAAACACCCTCCAAAGACTAAGGTGGGGAATAAAATTCATAATTCTGCTGAATATGAAAACACATGATCTTTGAGAGAGTACATTTACTCTCCCTCTACCAACTGCTGTGTTCCRCAAGTTGAAAATAAGATGCATCTCCCTTTTCCCTAGGAGGTAACCTCTCCTCTTTTTTCCTCCTCCACTAATATCCATTTTACTTGAAAGATTTTAACAATCTTTTCTTACAGAGTTGATCTGATAAACACCTACTTAAGTTGTGAGCATAGCTTTCAGATTTTATTTAGCTGCTGAAGCTCCTGTTTCTATTTCAGAGATGAAGACGCAGTGACCTTGAAAACATGTCAATGTTTTTCTAGCTATAATAGCCGGTCAAGTAAAAGATATTAGTGATAAAACTTGTCCTTCAAAACCACTCTCTGTGAACTACTCCTTACATTCAGTTCCCATGAAAATGAAGATTTACAATGTTAAACATTAGTTGTAAGTGGGAAAACATAAGATGATTTTTAATTCTTCTAATGGCTTTGTTGACAATAAAAAACAGGTTCAGTTATGCAAGTTCCTTCTGAACACCTCCCCTGAGCTCCTGCTGGGAGTCAAACATTCTTTGCTGCAGTCAGACAGGGCAACCAGAATGTAGGACAGAACTGGGAAAGCCGGCAATGGAGATGTCATCAGTGACATAAGGCAGTCTGCCTCTGGGATTGTTTTCATTCCCGTTTAACTCCAGCTCTCTGGCAGAGCTGTGAATGTCTACTAAAGCATTATCCTTATTTGTTAAAGCCTTCTAATGACTTTTTGCCTGATCCAGAGTTCAAAAGTAGGGCCAGGCCAGCTATCAACATTAAGGGAGAGACTCCTTCAGAAATTTTAGCGTCCCTTTCAGGTAAAATGGTTACCGGTCTGCTGCTGAGTGGGGAGGCTTGACAGTCCTCAGCTGGACTCTCACTTCAGCCCAGCAAGTCTCATCTTTGCTTCCACCTTTCAACCTGCCTGATGCCATCTCAGTCTTCAGAGACAGCCCCAAATAGTACTGAAAAGCCCAGTGCATMCCTCCTTGCCCCGAGAGGAGCTTCGGTCCCCTTACCTGACTGTTCTAGACCTCAGTTACTAAGAAAGTAATGCTTCATCTAAGGCATGTCACATAGTACAGAAAAACTTTATTTCTCCTGAACTGAAGATGTAATGGCATTTTAGCAAAAATGGCCAGATTGTTATGTTAACTTGCAAGTGAAACTTGGCTCATTCCTGCTTTCCCTGTTGCCCACTAACAGGTGCATGCAGAGACCACTTTTCTGTAAGTAGACTTTATCCATTTGGGTTTCATAGACTGCTCCAGGCTGTCCTTCTTCCCCAAAAAGCAGGTATGGAAAGAAAACTCCTTAGTCTCTACTGCTGTGTGACTATCACAGGACTTACAATTGCAACAGATTATACAGATGAGCCAATTAGTGTTCTTTAAACTTTGATACTTCAGAATTCTGCTTTTTCTTTGCTCAGAATCAAGTAATGAACTGCTGTATGGATTCATATCTTTTTAAGTCACAGTGGTCCCTTTTGGATAAACTAAGTAATATACCCATTTACCACAAGAGTTAGCAGCCTCCTCCTAAACTCTGAACTCCAGCTTCCTTCTTTTCTGTATTTCCATGTATATTTACATACATAATCATTTACTACAGAGAAGATATCAAGGAGGTCATCTTCCTTTTATCTTTACTGGGTTCACTTTATATCCTGTCACAGATTAGAAAGACTCCTTCACAACAAAACAAGATGGAAAATAACCGGAAAGAGAGCTGAGGATGTCTGCCAGTGTCTCCTAACTCAGCAGACCGAGTGTACACCACTAACAGAGCAGCTGCATTCCAAAATGGGTCAGTCAGACAACATATTTTCCACTCAGTTTTTCCTGTAAAAATGAAAAAAGTCTTTGTGAAAGATAGCTATGCAGACATGGAAGAACACAAAATCCATCTCCTCCATCCACGTGCACTGTTTCAGCCTAAGCACAGGAAGCAGAGCTCTTTCTGTTCTTACAGCATAGCCTTGATTCCCAGATCTGTGACAACTAGTGGAACTTATCTCCTGACCTCTGCACTTGTTTCATCTTCAACCAGATCCCAAATATTTGACAATCATGTGTCTTTATAAAAAGGAAGATGCAGAATCATCCTTTTGTCCTAATGTGACAAATACCTTTGGAGCTCTTAAGCATTTGCATGGTCACCATGACCTCACATGCCAGAAATTTCCACATTTCCTGGATACCATAGATCACTGGATGACATTTTCTGCTCACATGATCTCTGAAACGTCAACGGACAGAGCAGGTTCTGCAGCCTAAATGAAACAGGTTGAATTAGTATTATGTTGGAAAGCTGGCCATTTATTAATATGTTCAGTTCTTTTACTGCCAGGTGCTTGTGTGAAAAATGCTTTAATATCGGCCAACTATCTTGCTACCCCCTTAAGTCAGCTTAAGATAATATGAAAATACAAATACGGCCTATCTTACATGGCCTATCTTAGGAAGTCTGTCCTAGGGGCACTCACCTTCTGGAGAAGTCTGCTTTTCTCCATTGTCTGTAAACTGACACTCAGCAGTTGAAGTTAAGACAGATGATCCCATCCTCCCTGTATACATTTCAAAGTGAATGATACCCATCTGCTCAGTCTTATATGTATATCAACTTGTACATGAACATAAATCCTGATAAAAATATCAAAATAGGAGTAATGCACAAGCTTATTACATTTTTTTTTTTAAAGCAGACATAAATGTAGTCAACTATTTGGAGTAATAACGGGTTTATCATGACTGAYGTCCAAAGTCTATCTTTTCTGGCTAACATTTTCTTGGCCTATATATTGAGCAATTGTACCTCACCCTTCTCTCCAAGAGAGAAACCCCTCGCAATCTCTTTATTCAGTGCTCACATTAAACCATTTCTCTCATTCAGCTGGAATACAAACTTTTCTTTGGGATTTGAGTGATCAGTTTCATCAATCAAATACTTAACGTTGAAAATCAAACGCACTCTTGTAATAGCACCTGCCAAATCCCTGCAGTCTCAAGAATGGTTATAAACACAATCCCTTGAGCAACCATGAATAGCAAGCAAATTAATAACTATCTTGATTGATTTATGGCAACATACAGAGAGAAAAAGTCTGTAATACAGACTGTAAATGCATCGTATACTCTGAATTGATGAAGGACTTCTAAATCATGTACTCTGGCCACCTGCAAAGTTCAGTATCAGATTGCAGTAACAGACCATGGAAAATAATTTATATTCTAAAACTGGTTGGATTAGATGGCTCCAAAGAGCAATTCAGTGTTCTCACATGCTCACTGAGGAGATATCCAGAGCCTAATGTTGGGAAAAGCTAAATACAGGAGTATATATGAATTCTCTCCTCTTTTGAAGCTTACATGATTGCTCATGATTTCATACTATTTCTTTGAGACAGAGCCCAGGCTCCCCTTCTGAGGTGAGGCATCTAATTCAAAAAAGTTCACCCTTAAAGCTTTTTTGACCGACTTTTTCCAGTTTTCTTGACCGACTGGTCAAAGCACCAAACAAGGAAGTGGTAGAAACTTAGGTTCTTGTTCTTCTGCACTATACAGGAACAGAAGCAACTTGCATGTCATAGTTACCTAAACTCTTGGCAACCATGTCATACAACCTCCTGTCTGCTCGCCATCTAAACCTAATGAATCTTGCATTCTTGGTGATACAATATGCAGTTTCACATCACATTCAGCTTCCAGCACTATCCACTATTACCATAAATCCAGACCATTTCCTAGTCTGGCAGTTAGAACCCAGCCCTACTTCGTAATTCCTAGAGAAGTGCTGTAGCATTTAACATGCTTCTTTCATAAAAGTAAGCATGTCATGTGATGGATTCCAGTCAGTCAGGACTAGATCAGTTTTTCCAGTGACTGGATCAGAAAAGAATTTAGTCAGGAACTATGTGTCTGTGTTGCCCAAGTGTGACACTTTCACGAGGATTTTGATTTACAAATTAGGTGCCTAAGAAACTGCAGCCCAAACTATAGGAACTACATGCCATAAACCCATCTACAGTTGGGAAACTACTGCAATATAAGCTGCATAGATGGTTTTCTTGGACTTAAATACCTAAATTCTATCATCTTAGTACCTAAATAAGCACTTTGAATCTTGCCTTAAATTTATTCTGAACTTATAATAGAAACATGCATTTCATTCTTCAAGTATCCATTGCTGAGTCTCTCACCTCCAACTACTTATGTTCTACTAATAGCAATAGGGCACATCACTGGGAACAAAGAATAGGAGTACCCTGAAATTCCTTTCAGCGTTCCATATCCTGGTATCCTGAAGAAGCAAGTGTTTATGTGTAGCCTGAATAAGAACATGTGGGATTTTGCTGAGCCAACATTTTGTACTGGGTTGCTTTGTCCAAGAATAATAGTAACACTTGGTGGGGAACGACAAGTTAACCTAGCTCTTTGGAGGCCACCTCACTGATTATTACAGACAAACTTATCAGAGAACAGCTTAGAATAGGAATATTTGACATACCCTTGAGAGATACCCATCTTTTTCTGCAGGAGAAACTCAGGGAGATTAGTTTCACTAGGCAACTGTAAAACACTCAAGTGATAAACTCCTTCTAAGATGTTACTGCATATATGAATAGTATCTTTTATTCGATTTCACTTTGTTGTTCCTGCCTATGTTACRATGACAAAAGAGCAGGGGAGAAACCAGTCCAAATTGCCTTTCTCTGTGCATCAACTAGAGGAAATAAATGCAAAGAAAAACAAACAATAATTTAAAAATGCCAAATACAATGGCACACACATAAATAAATGCCTTCTAGAATTTCTTAAGTGTTCAGCATATGTCCTTAGGCATACAAACTGACCATATATATCATTCCTAAAGGACTGAAGAAGAAGAGTTTTTCCAGGTTAAAATTTCAAAATTCCATTGATTTGAACCAGTCTGAATCAATAATGAATATACATTTTGTTGTTATATCTAGTTATCCTATACAGTACACATCAAAACTCCTCAATTATTTAATCAAAGTATGTTGCCTTTTTAGGTACATTTAAAGAAATTCCTATTAATGCAATTAATGTGGGTTTTAGAACAGCACAGTGAAATAGACAAAAACAGTTCTGCACAGGAAATTACTAATGCCAACAGTGCTAGCTATCCTATTTAGGCACTAAGCTAGACTAAGCAACTCACTAACTTAGCCGCTCATTGTAAACACTGTATTGCTTTTCAAAGTAAGAAAATGAAAAAACAGAAAAGCAATTTATTATCATTCCAGACAGGTCAAACATGAAATATTTACAAAGCATATTGCCTGCAAGTTTTCCCCAAGTCTAAATACAATCCTCGAGAAATAAATGTTGTGTCACAGGATTATACAAGTGCAAAGGAAGAGTTACTCATCAGTATCTACAGTAAGAATATCCTCTGAAAATTAGCATCCTTGCACCTTTTTCCCCCTTATTTTAGTAGGCATCCTCTAAGCACACCTATCTCACTGAAACCACCTTCACTTTAGCTCACAAACCCAGCTGGCTGTGACAACTAATCGGAGCTCCATGTCTCCTTGTCTCATTAAAGAGCCCTGACAAGTCATCTTCCTCTGTGTATGCCTTTTTCAGGACATAGAAATTGATGTTGGGTGGTCCAGTTTCACAAGAATGTCTCATATCTTATTGGTGTAGTGCATTCTGCTGGGTTGAAGTGACCCTCAGTCCAGGAATTCACTATGTGGTTGTTCAGCAGAAAATACACGACAGCACCTCCTTTTTTATGATCAAACCTCGTTTTTGCAAATGTCAGTGTCACAAAAACATTTACAGAAGCATTGAGCTAAATGCCTGGGTCCACACAAAAGACAAAATTTCAGATTCACTCTTTTGTTTGGTATTTTCTGCCAGTTGCCTGAGAGAACCTTGTCTGGCTGCAGAGAGTATCAGTTCATCTGCCTAAAACACTTCCTCTTAAGAAACAGAGGAAATAGACTCCCAGACTCATGTAGGTTGGAAGGCTCGTGTTCAACATATTTTCCACCAGGACAACCAGGTGTTTTTTGGCAAAGCTGCTTTCTGACCAATCAGCAGCCAACCTGTACGGTGGATAGAGTAACTCTGTCCCAAATGCAGGGCATCACACCTGTGTTTGCTGAAATTCATGAGGCAACTACCAGCCCAATTGTCCAGCCTGTTGAGGTCCTGCTGAATAGCAGCCAGGCCAACATATTAACACTTCTTTCAATTTGGTATCCTCCACAAACTTTCTGAGACTGTACTGCATCCCATCACCCAGTAATGTCTAATAAAGACATTAAACAACATTGGCCCCAGTATGAACCTCCAAAGCACACACTGTCAGGGCCCTGAGGGCACCAGTAGGCCTCGCTGGCCCTGACTACCCTCACCTGGGGCCTTCACCAAGTCACTCTCTGCCCATGGGCCAARGAGCCCCATTGCAGCTCAGGCCTGACCTGGTCCTTGCCCAAGCTGTGTTGTAGGTGTGTGGATTTTCAGTCATGTTCCTGCTGTTCCTCAGTTGTTGTTCGGATTTCCTCAGACCTGACTCGTTACCTCACCTTTATTTGATGTACACTGTGGACTGTCAATGGAACGTGCTGCTAACAGTAACCCTGCTCCGCCCTCCCCGCTCAGGTGCTGCAGCACTGCGCTCTCTTGGTGAGGTCTCTGCCCCTTCCTGCCTTGCCATCATCTTCAGCTCCCAGCTCAGCTTCCTCATGGAGCAGTCCTGCTCTTGCTGCTGGTTGCTAGCAGAGTGTCAGGGAGCAGCCAGTTGGATTCTGTACTGCTGATTCCTCTCTACTGATCTTTGCTTCCCCACAACCCTCTGAGCCTGGCAGTCCAGCTAATTTTCAGCTCACCTTACAGTCCGCTTATCCAGTCCATAATCTCACCATGTTGGCTATAGGAGACCATGTCAAAGACCTTGATAAGGTCAAGGCAATGACACCTACTGCTATTCCTTCACCCAGCGAAGCAGTCATCTTGTCATAGAAAGCTACTAGTTAGTCAGGCATGATTTATTCTCAGCAAATCCGTGCGCTCTGTTACCAGACACTGTCTTACCCTTCATGTTTTTAGAAACGGTTTTCAGGAGACCTTACTCCATAATCTTCCTCTGTCAGGTAGAACAACCTGTAATTTCCCAGATTTCCTTCTTGCCCTCCCTGAAGATGGGTGTGACATCTCTCCTGATTGCCAGGACCTTTCAGAAATGATATGCACGATGATATGCAATGACATTGGCCAGCTTCCTCAACACCACTGGATGCATCCCATCTGACCATATGCATTTGTGTTTGCATAGTTGGCTTAATGCTCCCAGTCTCAGTCTTCCTCTACTATGGGTAATGCTTCACTCCCACAGACTCTGCTACTAGACTTAGGAACCTGGGAGGTAGTATCAGAGATGGTTTCTTAACTTTCAGCATTGCTGCACCAAACAGTACTGTCCTTTCTTAGATCAGATCACAAAAGGCTTGCTGGAGAAGGTTTCAATTCTTTGTGGTGGCCAGCTTCCACAGGGAATGTCACAAATAGCTTACAAATCATACATGATCTGAGTCCAACGTAGGTGTGAACCTCCTAGTAGCTAATTTCAATTGAATGGCTCAGTCACAGTGCACTCCACACATACCACCTCTTTCTCTCTGCTTGGATTCAGAGCTATAGAAGGGAAGCATAGAAGCTGGCAGAGTCAATGAACTGTTCCTGTAATTTATATTAATATTTGAAAATTGTATTTGAGGGACTTTGTTGCAACTTCACTACACAGCCTGTAGTATAACACAATGTGGAAACCTGTCCTAATGACACAGAATATTCTATCAACCCTATTTGGTGGCAGCTTTGTCACACTTCCGCTTAGTCATTTCTTTCAACTTTAAGGTTACATATTTTGCTAGCTGACAAGAAAATCTAGTACTGGGGAGCAGGGAAGAGAGCGTATTAGCTAAGCAACTCTTTCTCCCATTTTATGCTATAGTAAATGATAGAGGATCAGATGCTGACAACTAAAACATTTGGAAGGATCTATTGTGGACAGTTTTGAAAAGGATAGAAAAGCATAGATGGATATTTTTCTTTTTTTTATTATTATTATTATTAATGCAGACAATGGTCCTTTACCTAAAATATTCACTGACTTATTTTCAGATGTTTTGTTTACTTCATATTGTCTACTGTTTATCAAGAGGTTTAATCCTTTAATATATTAAGTGGCAATGGTAATAATATCTACATGTTCATTTTAATGTTAAAGATTATTAAAGCTAATTAATTATTATAGCTATGTTGAAGAATATTAAAGATTAGCTTTTCCAAATCACTCAGAGAGAATAATAAAGAAATTAATAGGATGATCTTAAGTCATGATACCATTTAGTCTACATCTACTACCTCTRCAGCTACTCTTAGTTATTGCTGTTACTTCAGGTCTATTATGCTTATCAATACTGTGTCCAATAAAAATATTGTATTCTAAGAGATTTTCAGATAGATGATTGGATTCTAATGTGTAATGTGTAAAACTCCTGTGAAGTCTGGTTTGGCTCTCAAGTTAAACTTCTTAACTTCTAAACCTTTCCTCTAGCTGGTTTCAGAAGATGAGAAGTTGGTATGAAATATTGCTCTACTGAAGGCAATGAAAATGAAAAGGTTTTGCTCAAGGTCTTTATTTACTGTGAAGGTCACTTCAAGAGAGAGGAATTTCTAAAAAAGTTAATATTTCATAGCTAGCTAGAAACTATCGCTAGGTTTGGGGGTAGCCTGAAGTAAGAGCAGGTGCATTCCCTGCCTTTTTYTCCTTAGCATTACCCCCATGGGTAATGGCAGTTAGCAACAGACTGGGTAAAGGAGCAAACCTAAAATCCCATGATTTTGTGTCAAAATCATGGACAATCATAGAACTCTCAGTGCAAGCACGTAGTCTTCTCTCCCCATGACTTCAGTGGAAATGGGTGCTATATTAGTGGCATGATTTGTTTTCTGATCTCTCCTACTTCAAGCAGTTCAGACTTATCCAGCCTCCAACAAAACTAGAAGTGAATTTGTAAAGTCTGTCTCTATTACTTTGCTGCTATGCCCAATAATATCACACAAAACAGAGACTAACAGACCTTTAGGCTTCTCCTCTGCTTTGCCAGCTCTATCAGCTCTAAATACAATTAAGTTCTGTCAGCTGTAAAAATGATTAGCAAATTGGCTTTTTCCAGTTTCTAGTCTAGTATCAGTTCGTCTGATACTTCAGGTTGATTTCTGTGGCCTAAATTAAAAATAAATGTGGTATATACCAGATGAACGACCAATAAAATTATGAAGTATGGTGCCTTCCAAYCTACATGATTTCTCAGTGAATCCACGGATGCTCAGAAAATGACCATTTCAAATGTTGTTTTATCTATGAGCAAAAGATTTTATATTATTATCCTAATTCTGTGGCCAACCAATCAGCCAATCCTGTTTGCCAGCAAAACAAAGGTTTCCATATCCTATTCTAAGCTACTTCTTAGACACAACAAGAAAAACATATAGGTGTCTTTGGTCAGTCACCTGAGTAAATCACTAACTGTAGGTTAAGTTTGCTTTACTGATGAAACTTTGCCCCAAAACACTGTATACAGAGCACATGTTTTGAATTTTATGTATATCTGTAATAATAAAATGTTCCTTTATTCCTAATCAAAATATGTGCTAATACATTCTAGGACTCTCTTCTTCTTAACTATCTTGAAAGTTGATTTGCATTTAGCTACATGTTCCCTATTATAGATTTTTGTAACTCTAGGAATTTCGATTCAGTTCTGAAAAGGAAGGCATCTCTGCATTCTTTACATAGTGTGCATTGCAGAAATATCAGAAATGTATAGCATTATTTAGGAATTTGTGCATCCAGCAGACTGTGCATGCTTTCCATGCCCGAATAATCTAAACCAGAATATATAATATGAAATGATTCTGCCTATTTCCCCACAGATCTGGCTTAACATAATCGCTTTGTGAATCCTTGGCACTCTACTAGTAGCTGCTTTGTTCTTATTGAGACTGGGGCTGATATGGCTATCTCTGGATTCTGTGATTCATTTTACACTAACTTTATTAGTAAGAACAATCTTGTGTTCACTGCCTGGCTCTCACTGGCTGTTACCCATAATGGGCAGTATGTGTATCGAATGATGGCACAAACTCAAGAAGTGGTGCATCTTGAAACATTTATTGTGTGTTTCTGAGCATATTTATACTAAGAAGTTAGCTGCTTCAGTGGTTTCACAGATACACGTYGCTAAGCCAGTCACCATGCAGATTATGTCACAGGGAGCCAATCATTGCACCGATCACGCACGCAGCGGTCACGCCTTGTACTCTGCTACTTGTTTGGAAAGGCTGTCTTGCCCTTAACCTTGGTTCCCACTGGCTTCTGCTAGTTTATCTGTACTTTCTCAGGATGTATCATTCCCACCTGCACCGGTGTCCTTGAGTATGTCTGTCTGAGGCTCCTGTTGCTTGCTACTTGCAACTTTCCACCAGTTTAACCCCGTCATGACCCTCCACAACTAAGTGGTGATCAGTCTGAACCACAAAGTTTGTACATGGAGACTGGTTTAGATCCTTTAAAGAAACTGAGCTTAAGTGGAAAAAATGAATTAAAAAGCAAGGACTGTAACCAAGCTTCTCTAAATCTCAGAAGTGAGAGCTGTTAGAGCTTTGCCTCTAACTGAAGCACACTGGCTGCTTTGTCATGAAGCTGACCAGTTAACAAATTTATTTAGCTTCTGTATATCATTAATTGGTATTTGCACCAAACCAGTTTTCGAGAGAAAGGGCTTTTTTTGTCATTAATGCTGTGGACTGGGATCCAGTAAATACAGGATCATTTCCCAGTCCTGCCACAGACACTTTATGATACAAATGGCATGTTATTCAACTTCTTTTTATCCTTATTCCCCAAATAGAGGATAATATTGCTGCGATGCTACAAGGCCCAGTTCTGTGTTTGTAAAATGCAGACATTATGAAGATGCAGGCGCGTAAGCAGACAGAGAATGCAGATATCCTTACCCAGGAGAAATTTCCACTGAATGTGAATTTGCTCTCATCTAACAGTAAATCAGGAATCTGTAATGATTTCAGCAGCTGGCCATTTGGTAGCAACCAACAGCCCCACAATATGGGCAGAAGTCTCTATAGCTGTTATTTCATGCAGCTGAGATCAGGATTTGGCCCTTACATTGAAATTGCCCTGACGTCTTCTGCTTCTAAAAATAATCTAGAAGCAGATTGCAGAGGGTGAATGGTATGCTGAAGTACAAGGTGATCTATGAAATCTTTTTATGAAGATTCAAAAGAGCATTTAACATAATGTTTTCCTTTCTATTTCAGCTCCAGAAGTCAATGGTAAGAAATGACAGTGAATATAACAGTTTGACTGCTGCACAGAAAGCAGAATTAGCCTGATGTTGGTTATGGCCTATGTGCAATATTGGCGGCAAAACTCAACCCTTTCCTTCCACTCCATAAGCCTAACAGAGCAATTTTACTTAGAGTATGGAAAAGTGGTTTATTCAAAGCACTCATCCAAACTGAGATCTGGCTGCAAGGGATATTGTGGGCAACAGAATTTTGTGTCCTTTCATGAATGCTATAAAAATGGTACTTTTTGTTCTTGCTATGACTTTTGGCAGAAGAGTCATAGCCTGTTGCCTTTTTGAGGTTGAAAATAACTATGACAGTGGTATTTGTGTGATATGAATGTCAGCTGTTGACTCTGCATTGTACTTCAATGTGAGAACCTACATTGTCCCTGAGAGCCTGGGGTATATTAGAGCTACACGTAGGGCTTGTTATGAATACCAAACCTTCACAAATCAAAGTGGGTGTGAGGTTTTACTGACTTTCAGTAATGCTGCAGCTGCTCTGATGAATTCATCCTTTCCCTCTGGTAATACTCATTTTTAGTAAGATAGGTATGTAAGCCAGGTTGTGGTCAGAGTTCTCTCTTCTATGATTTTGTGCATTCCTAACTGTTGTCAAAGACTTGATGTCATCCTTCATGGGGCTCCCACAGCCTCAGTCAGGTTATTTTTTTCCAAACAGATTATTAAACATAGTAGGAACAGGGAACCAACATCTCCCTAAGAACAACAGACAATGTGAAATGACCGGTTTTCTGGGAACCATGGTTAGCAGATGACTTGAGGGATTTTTACCTAACATGCTAGAGGTTTGGAGCATATTTTAATGCTGATTTAAGGAAATGTTTGTGGAGAGGGTGTGCACAGTAGGTATTTCTCCATCCTTCAGTGGATTTGGGAGACTTTAGAGCTAGAGTAATGCCCCTTCTGGAGCTGCAGTGTAGGGTGATAGGCTTTCCAGTAAACTTGCATAAAAATGACTCTTCTCCTTCCTGTGGGTGGCCAGGATGACACCATAAGAAAGGCAGAAGTAAGGAGGAGACATCTGTGAGGGTAGGCTAAGCTGGAGGAGAGGAGTGGGGCCTTCCCAAAACATCCACTTTGCAGAATAGAAACTCAAACTCACTTACTGTTATGAATGGTTTTTGAAGCATGCATTGCCTGGAATTCAGGTGTTCAAAGATCTGAAGGTTTTTTTCAGTCTCACTGTGGTGGCATCAGACAGATCATAGCAGATATCCAGATCGAAAAGCCATATTCCATAGTCTGGTTGAGTTACACAGAGAAGGAAAAAGAAGGCAGCTAACAGTTCAACATAATATTCAGACATTATGTTAGAGTGTGCTCAGCCAACATGCACTTGGCCAAGTGTCAATAAAAGAGGTTGGTTCTGTTAGTGTCAGAAAGGGGTTTTTGCTGTTGTAGACAACTGTTTTTAGCAAATATAAACAAAAAAGATGTAAGTCCAGTTGTGTGATGAGGCAAAGATTTTAACTGGTCTCTAAGCGTCACTGTAGCGTCTCTAGCAAAGGGTATGACAGGCTACAACTGAATCTTCACAAAGCTAAATTTTCACTTCTTACGTAAGTATAAGGTGTTTCAGAGAGTTTTATATATTCTTTAACTACCTAAACCCAGATTAAGCTCATGTGGCTGAGAAAAGGGCAAGAGAAAATGATCTTTCTTTTGGCATGACACACTTATGGAGTGAAACTTCAGTGATCTTCACTAAGAAGTTTATAGATTAAATGCTTACTACTGTTCTGCCTACTGAAGTCAAGCCAGGAACAACAAAGGAAGGCATTGTACTGATGTCATTGTCTGGAGCTCTTGGGATCACATTTATCAACTAGACTTGCTATGTAGGCTAAATAATGAGTTGCAAGCACTGAGGGTCTTAAATCTAAAAAGCCTCATACTGTTTTGATAGCTTTAAATAGAACTCTGCTTAAACTGGCAGTGAACCTAAAGAAAATCCTGTATGCTGACGACACATTCATCTATGTCACTGTTCTTCAGTAACATAAAAACATTATGTGAATTCATGCACTGGGAATGTCTGGACACAAGAGATTTTTAGTTAGTCATACCTTCTCTGGGATCAGAGGTAGTAAGTTTGTTTGGAAACAACTATTTGTTCTAAACATCAGAAGTGGAGAGTGTCTGATATTCATCTGGAGTGGTTTAAATGGCTCTTCATATGCATTGCTTAAAAGATTCTCAGTAAAAGTGAACTATTCTTAAACCCCAAATCCACAAAACAATAACTGATGTACACAGATAAACATCAACATCAGCACATGGGTGGAAAGAAAGTATGTAGCCAATTTTTATCTGAAGTCTTATCTGCTCAAGAAATAGTTTATAACTTATGCATAACATTGTTTTCATTTTGTTCAGATTTTTATTTTCATTTTCTCAAACTCTGTCTTTGATATCTCTCTATATGAAGCAAGTGCTTTGTCCTTTACACTGAAAACAGCAAAGCAAAAATGTAGGGTTTTCTTCCCCTTCCTTTATGGCTTCTAAATGACACAGAAGAGTAAATACAAAATCCTTATAGTATTACCCATAAATTAAAAACTGCCTGCACCATTCTGTGTGATACGGACAATTGTCTGCAAAGCAGTTGTATACCTCAGTATTAGAGTGAACCAATTTATCCTACAGATTACTTCTAAGGAAATTGAATAACTGCAGCATGTCAGTTGAAAATTCCTTTCTCATTACTCCACAGAAAAAAAAAGGAAATATTAATTTTCAAATTGTCGTGGTTATTTCTAAGAGGAATCTTAATGCATCCATAAACATGTCATAAAAATTCAATATTAATTTTGTTTCTGGGACTCAGCTATGAAATATTAATGGTCTAAGCTGAAAGACATTCTGGAAGTTATGTAAATGAACATATGAAGCACCCTGCTGCATTTTAGATTTTCTTCAACAAGCAGGAACAAAACCAGTAGATTTTAAATTGATCTGTTCAGTTACTAATTGCAACAAAACCTTCAGCTCTAGAAAAATGTGAATTTTCTACTCTGTGGCAGACCCTGAAAATTATAAAGAAATGAGGCTAAACTACAAAAAGGATTTCCACAGTTCTGGTTTACAAAATGCTAAAAAAACCTTTTCTCCTGATGCCTAGGAGAGATACACCAGCATTAAAATGAAAATAATAGTTCACTAGAATACTTTGCCTTTTTGAATTGCTCCATATACTTCATTCTCTCCATTGGAGCTGTGAATCTGTTTTATTAAATGTATATTCATCAAACAGTAAGTTTGTATGAAACTAACATTCACTCAATAATTATAAATATAGTTTCCCAGAAGGTGATTACACTTGAAGTGTTATCTACTGAACAGCAGCTTTTAAACTTTTTTATTCCTGAGGCAACTGTATAAGATAAAGAGTATCATATGAATTACAGCTAGTTGCAATTTTCTGGAAAAAAAAAAAAAAAGAAAAAATCTTTGAAAAGAAAGTTACTTTCTTGTAATCATTCTTCTTTGATATGCATTCTCAGAATGTACATTCTCACTATATAAATCCTGCAGCTGGATGATTTCTTGACCTAATGATACTCAGTAGAATATGGATAAACCTGGTGCTCATCTCATCCATATAGAAAGGCTGGAGGATGTTTGCACCTCTAACTCTCACTCAGAGTATTCCCATGTCTTCTGTAGGAACTTTGAAGAAGATGTGGTGTGGGATGGTGGGCACCTACAGGCCCATGCTTGTGAAATAGCAGGGTATAGAAAATGAGAGCCATGGGGCCATGATGCATATGGGAGATATCGATGGGCTGGGAACACCACCCCAGAGGCACACYGGGCTAAGCACCACTTCAGGGACCACTCTCAAAGGGCACCTTGGAAGCTCAGAAAGATATAGATCAGTACTGAACCTGGCTGAAATAAAGCATTTTGGTTTCATTCAGCAATCAGAAAGAAAACAGTTGTCTTCAGAAATGCCAGAACCTATTCTTAAAAAAGAACAAGAAGCTTTTAAACTGAAAATTCTACTCTGGTTATATATCAAAATTTGAGCCTAATTTAGGACCAAAACTAGATAGTTCAAATCTAGAACATTGTCCTGTTTAGATATTACAGTTATCATTTCTCCTTTTAGCCTATTTAACCCCCTTTGCCTTTTAACTCAACATTACCAATGCCCCTTTTAGTTGGTCCTCAAATAGCAGCATGAGAATCCCTATTGTAAAACTAAGCACTCAGACAAGAGTCAAGTAGCTGTTCAGAGGCTTTGGTTCAGGTACAAATAAGGCAGTAATTTAAGATACTTTTATGCTTTTTAGGGAGCACTTTAGCGATCAAAGGGTAGAAGAGGGAACTGTTGTGTCTGGTGAGACAGATCCTCCTGCAAAGCCTAGAGCAAGCAAAGCTTGGTAAGTGAGAAAGTGGCCACCCTTTGAGGATTCTTGCATTTCCAGGAAAATCTTGTTTGACGACTATTCTAGCTAATCTTTGGCTCTGATGTTAACCTCTCAAATTCTGGCTGTCTATCAGTGCATTGCCTGTACTTAACACTTTGTTATGTTGGTGACTTACATTGCAGGAAACTGTGTTCCCAGTTTCATTCATTTTACACTGATTTAAGTATAGAATTCACATTGGGTTTTCTGGAGGAGCTATTTGATTGGCTCATCTATCAAGCTCTGAAAATTTTCCCCTTGGTGCTACTGGGATCAGCATTAAAAAACCCACAACTTTACTTAAATAGTGATCTAAAATGTTAGTGCTTGGGAATTATTCCCTTTCCCTTGTCTAGAAGATAGGTGCAGTTCTTGTTGCTGGAATTCAAGTATGGCTAGAGATCTTAATGAACACACTTGAGAATGATGAAAACAACTCCTAAATAAATGGTGTGTATCCAGGGTTACTGACACTTATGCASTCATCCAAACACTGTCCTCTTTTTTCTGAATAGACAATACCATTATTAACATCATCCTGGAACTGCAGTATAAAGTACAGGCAAAGCAGTAAGGATCTTTTATTGTAGAACTGGAGAACGRTCTCACCTTCATGTATAGGTAACAGTGTGACGGCTTGTAAGTCTGACTGATTCCTTTGGAAAGTATAGACCTAATGAACTTCAGCAGTTATAAGGTGTTAATGAAGTACAGTTTTTATTACCCTTGTGTTTTATCATCACTTTAGATTCTGAAAAATCTTTGAATAGTATTACAATTTGTGATTCATGTGGAAGGAAGACYGGCTAAAATGAGGAGTAAGAATTAGATATATATTTCATTTATATTACTTTCCTATACTGTAACATTAACATTTTCTCTTTAAAGTATATGAATTAAGCTCGTTATGTATACTCATAATCTTTTCCCTCTAAAATAGGAAAAACTGACGAAGAACGAATCCCTAACAACATATAGTAGTTCTCAAAAATGGCAACATTACTCTATTAAGAAAGCTTACAGTCTGCCTAAGTGAGCATTATAAGCATATTCCTAAAGCCATATTTATGGAATAAGTGCTGCATAATGGACAACCACACTGATCATTCTTTCTGAGATCATTTTTATTAGTGTCATTATAATGCTCTGAGAAAACTGACTCTAACACTTCAATCTTACAAATCAGACATATTCTGGCTACTGTAATGGAAACCCTCACCTGCCCTTCAGAACATCTTAGAACAGCCAGAATAAATGGCAATTGTAAAATATTGTTCCTTATCTTAATTAGGTGACAGCTTTTTGTGGCAGCTTTACAAAATTCTAATCTCTGCTTCTGACATCACAGTATGCTATTTACTGTTATATCTCTTAGAAATAATCATAAATACAGTGGCAATTGACAGGAGAGATATTGCTATATTTTTTTCCAAAATTGACTTAACTCTGCAGGACATAGTGTTTCTGAAGAACTCTTTATCTTTTTTGCTCTTGAAGTCCATCAAATTGTACAAAGTTTGTTTAAAAATTCAGAGAATTCAAGGGACTTCTGCAATGCTCACACTGTGTGGCTTCTAAATAATATCTGACACTGTGTGAGAGATGGATATATCAGGGCATCACAAGGATATGTAGCAGGCAGGTGATTGTTTCACTGTTTCACCCACAAATCAACCCCATGGCTGCTTTGAGCCTTAGCGCAACTCTTTCAGTAGGCCGAGCACGTTTTTTTCAGAAGCGTAGCATAAGTGTTTCCAGAGAAATTCAAGCAAGCATGAAGTTAGCTAGCCAAGCTGTGTTGCTGCTCTCTGAATTTACAATTCTGAGAAAGTATTCTACTTAAACAGAAAAACAAACAGATTCCCCAAGTCGTAGCCCCTTCCTCCATGTGCACAGACATCTGGCATAGAAGTTTTTACAAGCTAAGGGGGACAACATGGGATCCTAATACTAATGTTTCCCCACTCTGCCTCAAGGACTCTCTCAAGAATTCTTTTGGCCATTATTTGGTAAAAATCATTAAAAGCAGTCAGTTTATTTTGGCTGAGTTTGTAATTGATTCAATCCATTTTGAGCTATTCTTTAGTGGCTTCACTATCCAAATTTGCATGCATCTTTTAAGCTTAGGAAATGTTGGCACAAGTGCAGTGGTCTTATTTTCAAAAGTATTAAAACATCTTTCCCTTTCACAAGGATTTTATTTCTCTCATTACACCATACAAAAAGAAGCAAAAGCTCCTCATGCTGCTGCCAAGTTTTATTCTCATAATAATAACAAAAAGTAAATTGAAACAAACTGAAACAAACATAAAAATAGACCATTTTTGTTCTATATTGCATATGTTCACTTAATTAAAAAAGGGTTATGAGACAGCTGATTTCTCATCTATAACTGTCAAAAGATAACTTCCATTTAAAGACCATCATAAGGGCATATCGTATCAGAAAAGTTGATTATAGGTGATGATAAACACAGCAGAAATATTAAATAGACTAATGAAAGCTTGAGTACTTAAATAGTTGGATAATTTCTATACTAAGAACACCACCCATTTGTAAATGGTGGGATATCTGTGCCAGGGTTGGAAAAATGGTCCCATGAAATGAAACTGAAATTGAATTGAATGAAATTGAAATTGAAACAAATTTCCCTAATGAGAAATATGCTTAAAATGAGTTTCTATGAAGTCAACCATTATATTATATTGAAGTATAAAACATACATATATCTTTCAGAGATTTACACAAAGCTTATTACATGACAAAAATTAACCCAGAATCCAAGAAGAGATTGCACCATGGATTTATATGGTATCTCTAACATTTGCAGTGTTGAAATTGAGTTTCTTCACATACATCCAATATCCAGAAGCAGCCTGCAGAGTCTTTCTTTCTTTAAATGTATGTAATTTTTTCTTTTATTAGTTTTTCTTCTGTGAAGATTGATAACATTTCATTAAACAGATGACCTTTGATATTCTGATGTTGGGTTAAATTATTTATTTAAGACTGACCAAGCAGGTACACAGTATTGTTTTCAGCTGGGTGAACATTAGTCAGTTTGGCAATAATATGCTCATTTTAAGTCCTATTTCCATGATGAAATGTAGAAAAGTTGCTTTTCTTTAAATTTTAAAGCTAGAAAGGAATGAACGCTTGGAGGTCTTTCAGAAGGTACAACACCAAAGAATGTGAGCATTACTAGAAGAAATTTATCTTAGTATTTCAGAAAACATTCACCACTAAATTCAGTCAGAATTCAATGAGATATTTATGTTAATGATATTCTCTATATCTTTCTGAATGTAGCTCAATCTAGTTGTAATATTCTGGGTCATCTATTTGAGAGTGCCTTTGCCAGGAAGGAAGGGAATGAGAAAAAATTCCTTTTTCTGAAGGACCTGATACCCCGTAGTCCTGCACTTTTCATAATAATGGCCAATTATTAAGGCGAAAGGACTATATTCATTGGTAAGTTGTCACCAACAGTGAGAGGTAGCAAAGGGTAAAAGATCATTTTTCCAAATATACCCTAATTTCTAGCAATCTGTGGTTCACCAGAGCTTTAATTAATAGTCCTTTAATTGCTCTTTCAGGGTTAGATGGCTTCTAGTTTACCTTTGATGGATTTCTTCCATGAATTTGTGTACTTATTTTTTGAACCAACACAAATTTTTGAACCAACATACATTTTTGAACCAACATAAATTTTTGACATCCACAATGCCTTAAGGCAATAAGTTCCACTGTTCTGATATTTACTTTTGTCCATTTTGCACCTTGATAGCTGATAATTTGATGTGGGGTGTCATAGTTCCTGTACTATTAAAAACAAGTCACAACTGTTTTGCCTTCATGCTTTCTGTGCAGTCTGAGATTTTACAGATTTCTGTCATATCCTCTCCTCAGTTGTCTCTTTTCCTGGCTGAAGAGTCTTACTTTATTTAATCACTCGTTTTATGGAGGTTGTTCCAAACCCTCTGTCACCCTTGCCTTCTTCTGCTGAATTTTTTTCAGTTCTGCTGCAGCATTTTTGAGATTAGAAGAGCAGAACAATACACTGTTCAATATAGGACTGCACTGTGGACTCAGGGTCACATAATGATACTTTATAATAAATAATGTGTCATAATGATACTATATATACATATAATGATACATAGGCTCTTCTRCGTGGGCACCAACCATACTGCCAGGGGAGGCCTGGACCATACTAGACATGACTACATAGCTCTGGGGGTGAAGGTCAAGGGCACGGGGACCTGGGTGCTTTTCTCTCCAATCCTGCCRGTGAGGTAGAAGGACCTGAGGAGGACCAACTAGATCCTGCAGGTCAACAACTGGTTGTGCAGCTGATGTTGACAACAGGGATTTGGTTTCTACAACCATGGGAACTTCTTCAAGGACCAACAGCTGCTTTGTAGAGGTGGGATCTATCTCACAAAATGGGGCAAAAGTATCTTTGCCAACAGGCTCGCCAGTCCAGTAAGGAGGGCTTTAAACTAGGAATGATGGGGGTGGGAGATAGTGACCAACAATCAATCAGGAAATGGTGGATGGGTTTGGTAACCAAAGGGTCTGGTATGATGTAAAGAGAAGGTACCTGTTAATCAACAAAACAGGGCTAAAGTGGAATCACCCCAAGCTTATGCATGTAGATAAGGAAGTGCCTTACGGTCAGCACACTGGGGTGCCCTCTGAAGCACCTCTGCACTAATGCACACAGCATGGGGAACAAACAGGAGGAGTTAGAAGTCTGTGTGCAGTTACAGGGCTACAATCTCATTGAGATYGTGGAGGTATGGTGGGATAACTCACACACCTGGAGTGCTGCCATGGATGGATACAGGCTCTTTAGGAAGGACAGACTGGGACGGAGAGAAGGGAGAGCTGCTCTTTATGTGAGAGAGCAACTGGAATGCCTGGAGCTCTGTCTGGGGGTGTGTGGGGAGTCAGCTGAGAGCTTATGGGTCAGGATTAGTGGGCAGACCAGCATGAGTGACATTGTGGTGAGTGTCTGCTAGAGACTGCCTGATCAGGAAATAGACAAGACCTTCTTTAGACACCTGGAAGAAGTTTCATGTTCACAGACTCTGGTCATCAGGGGGGACTCCAAGCACCCCAATATCTGCTGGAGGAACAACACAGCAAGGCACAAGCAATCCAGGAGGTTTCAGAGTGCAATGACAACTTCCTAACTCAGGTGACTGAGGAGTTGATAAGGAGATGTACTCTGCTGGACCTCATACTTACAAACAAGGAAGTTGAACATTGGCCAGCAATGCACCCTTATGGCCAAGAAGGTCTGCGATATGCTGGGCTGCATTAGGCAGCGCATTGCCAGCAGGTCGAGGGAGATGATCCTTCCCCTGTATTCAGCACTGGTGAGGTCATATCTGGAGTGCAGGGTCCAGTTCTGGGCTCCCCAGTAGAAGAGACACATGAACATACTGGAGGGAGTCCAGTGAAGGGCTACTAAGATGGTTAAGGTACTGGAGTGTCTGGCACAGGAGGAGAGGCTGAGAGAGTTGTAACAGTTTAGCCTGGAGAAGAGAAGGCTTGGGGAGATCTTATCAATGTGTATAACTATCAAGACAATCAGGCCAGACTCTTTTAAGTGGTGGGCAGTGACAGGATGAGAACCAATGGGCACAAATTGAGACACAGGAAATTCCACTTGAACGCAAAACACTTCCTCACTGTGAGGATGCTCGAACACTGGAACAGGATGCCCAGAGAGGCTGTGAAGTCTCTGCTCTTGGAGCTACCCAAAACCTGACTGGACAGGGTCCTGGCAACCTGCTCTCGGTGACGCTGCCTGAGCAGCGGGATTGGTCCAGATGACCTCCAGAGGTTCCTCCAAACCCCAACAATTCTGTGATTCTGTATTCAAGATAGGGCTGCACTGTGGACTCAGAGTCATGTAATGATACCCTCTCTTTTGTAGTCTGTACCTTTCCCTGTAACTCTTAATATTTGGCTTGCTTTGATGACTGATACTGAATTATTCACAGAACTATGAATTATAACTCCAAAATATTTTTTCCTGATTAGTAATCTCTAGTTCAGAGACCCCACTGAATATGCACTTGTGTGTGTGTGTGTGTGTGTGTGCACGCGCGCATGTGCAGTTAGTTAATTATTTTGGTTATATTTAGTGTTTTTCTCTTTGCACATTGCTTTGCTTTCATTTTCATTGATTTTCATAAACCATTTTATTCTCATCATCACACACAATATATACTTATTTACTCCTATGTTGAATAAATGGAAGTTGTAAATTAATCTGTTTTAATTTAAAAATACTGTGCACTGCCTTCTTACTTTACCCAGCAGTAAGTGACTTTTCATCATGCAAGATAAGAATAACTTTTAATAAATTATTCTTTGCAGCATAGTTTTGTCTAGAAGAATATAAATGCCAAGAATTTGACCTAATCTTGTATACATTCAACACTGACTAGGAAAAATCTTTATGAAATAAAAGTGATCTATAACTGCTTTTTGTTTCTTGGGTTTTTTTTGAAAATCAAGAAATTGTTGATACAGGCTAAACACCAGTTTCTCTCATTTAGGCTAATAAATTGGTGCACTTTCTGCACTGCCTTTTCTATTTGCTCTGTGTCATCACGTGCCTCTGTTGGTAAATAACTGAACTGGTGCTGAGTCATAATGATATGCTATTTTTTTCTGTCTGCTTAACTCTTGTGGACTCAGAGCTTTTCTTTCCACTTTCTACAGAGTTCCTACGTGAGCTCAGGCAGGTCACTTGTTTTGTAGTTCCTCATCTGTTTATTGGGGTTAATAAGTCAAAGAAGATAAATTGAGAGACAAGATATKCTCAGACACTAATAGCAGTGGAAGCTGTGTATGTCATGACAGGTAGAGTGAAAGCAACAGAGGATATCCTTTAGTACAGTAGCCTCAGATTCATGAGTTAAGCTCCAAAGTTCATATATGGGTAGCTGAAAAACAGCCTTCAAAATGACAACTTACACCATGATAGTGAGGATAATGATTTTATTATTTGTTCCACAAGGTGATGAGCATTTGCAGTGGTAAATATATATTCAGACAATTATATGTTCCGACTGTGTTCCCCCRGCCCCTTTTAATTATTTATTCCTGTGACTGCATCTATCTGACCAAATGATTTAAATGCTAGCTCTCTGATCTTATCATTGATCAAAGGTGCACAAATAGCAATACTTGGAATCACTTCTGGCCCTTTTGATATGAGTTTTGGTTACATGGCAATGTGCTTAGCAGAAAGGACGATGTGAAACAAAGGCATACAAGACATATCATTGATGGCATAAAAAATAGAATCCATTACATGTTATTGTTGAAAACAAACTTTAGAGAGTTTCCATATTGTTAAAATGTCTTTAGGAACATCACACACTTGGTGGAAAAATGTTAATTCACAGTGGATTTTAAAGAAAATTAGGTATGTTATGAAGTCTTTACCAGATTGAATTTACAACTGCAGCTGTACATCCCAACATACTATTTCCACCAAATGATGGAACCTGTTGGAAATACTAATAATGCCTGTTCAAATGTTTTCTTGTTAGCTTGTGCATTCATTTTTCTGCCTGCAGAAAGCCCACAAGTTTCAGAAGAATGAGAAAAAAAAAAGTGAAACTTGTCATTGCCCATTCTGATTGAAACCAGTCCCCTGAATGTCAGTTTCCTAGAAAACAGTATTTTTCAGGTCAAATGCATATTCATCAGCCTTGCAGTAGACGTTTCACTTGTGAGTGCAGAAAGTGAACCACGAGGGGAATCAATCCCTGGCACAACCCAGCAGGGCGCCGCATGCCGAGCAAGGGCAAAGTGCGGCTGTAGTAGGTTGGGAACAAGACTCCCACCTTTTGTTTCTGGTACTCATCCTGGTTTAGGGCCAGGGAACAAGAGTGTCCCAGACCAGCCCTGCCATGAACAGAGAGCGTCTTGTAGTGGAACAGACTGGCTGTTACCCAGGGATCATCACAGTGCTGAAAATGTTGAGTGCTTAGATTAGAAAATTCACAAGTTCCTCCGGATCAGCTAAAGTCTCCAGCAGGAGTGCTGAAGCAACTGGAACAAGGGAGATTTATGAGGTCCAAATTGCTACCTACAGACACATGTGGGAWTATTCCGAGGTGTTGCTCTCCAGTAACGTGTGGGTGTTTTGTTGGTACTGTGGAACACAGAAGTCTCACTTGAGGTCTGGCAAATTTTATTGATCTCAGTAGCTTTGTAAAGCTCATTACTGGAACCCTCAGTGACCTTTATGATACTGGTGTCTTTCAACCATTCCTAATTTGGCTTTGAATGTTCACTTTGGTGTTGCCTGTTTGGTCTTTGCACATTTTACTTTGCTGTAATCTTTCAGACAGACTTCATTTGAAGTGTAGCTAACAAGTTGCTTTGTAGGTAGGAAGTGGCAAAAATGGGTTACAAGCAGCTGTAATTAATGTTTCCTTTTAAAATCAGCTTATTAAAAGTAACTTAGATCTGTTTTTTAAAGCAACCAACAGCTATTTTCTCCTGGCTGCACTCCAGAAAGGATACATTTGATGGTCAAAGAGCTTTTATTAAAAATGGTAGAGAAAGGCCAAAAATTGGGCTGGAATGGAAAGCTTAGGTAAATCACTCTGAACAGGGAAGTTATTACTGTTGCTGCTGAATGTAACCCTAGTGTGCATTTTGTTATAATTTGAAATGGGGAAAAGAGCGTGAATAGGGATGCAGAGGAGAGATTTAAGGAGAGAGTCTAGAGATATCTCCAGAATAAAAAAAATGAAAATGTAGGCAAAGGGGTAAATTGCAAAAAATAAAAATTCTGGTGTATTTTATTAAGATTTACTAATTGTTTGTGGCAAATATGGACTGGATGCAGAGTATCCAGTAAAGTGAAAGTGAAGAATCTGGCATGTGTCATTGCTAAAGTGAATAATGCAGTGACAGATGCTAAATGGATTCTTATCCTTCACATATTATAGCGTGTTTTTGGATGTACAATGAAAAACTGGCAAATACTGAAAATAATTTTTTTTCATTAATATTTTCTATAAATTATTTTGTGTTGGTACATAGAAAACTCTAGAGATTTGCAAACTGAGATATTTAGCAATCTAGTTAACTGAAACGATCCACCAGAAGAAACTCCCCTGATATATGAGGGATATAAAGCATATTATGAATCTTATTTCCCAGTAGCTCCACAGATGCTGGAAAGAATATTTAACATAGAATATCATAAAATCCTCTAGCTGTTGGTTCAAATATTAGAGGTCAGATATAATCTCATGGGCTAAACTTAATTAATTAATTATACAACAGCATATATGTTTAGCTGGATGCTGGTCAATGACAATGTGAGAAAATGTATTTCTTCTGTTTAGTGCATTTGTACTAATAAACAAATGAACCATCCAAGTAACTATATTAGCAACCTAAAGACTTATATGATTTCTTTTGTCCTTGATTTTTTTAGGTAACAGACATTAACTAAAATTCTAAAGATGAAAAATTATCAGCACTGCTGTTGTTTTAAACATCTCATCACACAGCAGCCATGAAAAGATATATTCTTATTTGGGGTAAACTAAAAGATCTATGAGTTTTAGATGGGAAAATGTAAATTCAGAGAAAGAGAGGGCAGATTTTAATTACAGAATCAGAAAATAATTTAGGTTGGACAGGACTTCTGCAGACCACCTAATCCAAGCCTTCTGTTCAATACAGGGCTGACTTCAAAGTTAGATCAGGTTGTTCAGGGCCTTAATACATTCTGTCATCAAATATGGATATGAAAGAAATTTTGTAAAAAGCAAAGAGCAACAAAATACTTTTAAGTCATTCCCTTTTTGTATGTTCTGCTTGTTCTAAATTGAGGTTTCAGACAAGTTCACACCTCCCACAGCATCAAAGCTCCAAGATATCAGACAGCATTTCAAAGAGGACCATTACCTTCACCTAATCTGAGCACACATGTAACACAAGCAACATGTCTTCCCTGACTTACTGTTTATTCAGACCTATGACCCTGTGGTTATCCGCAGAAAAAAGAAACCCAGCTGTTATTAAGTATAAGGATGATTTAGTATTGCTGAAGTACAACAGGAACTTTGTGCCATCCCTCTGACTCCGGTCCCTCCTGTTCCTGGTTATATTCAGTGAAGATTATCTGAGGAAACTATTTTAAAGGAATTTCWTTTAAAGCCCTGCAGATTACATGAAGTACAGACTCTGACAGAGCTTTAAGGCTGACCCACCAAACTTTTCTTCAGTGACCAATGTAAAACTACCAAAAGGACTTCAAAGTCCTACAACCCAGGTAGTAAAAAAACAGGTAACTTTTGAAACAGAGAAAAACTCAGCTCTTCTGGGCGAGCAAGATTAACACAAGGAGGTTGAAAATCAYTCTCCCCTGCTGTGTACGCCGTGTCTCAGGATCGGTCCTTCACCCCAGACTTGTTCTCAGCCSAGTAACTTTCAGCATCTTCCTGGACTGTATCAGTCTTCACATTGTCTCACCTGAGTAGTGAGAAAAATCTCTTCCAAGCACCTCCAAAGGCTGGCTGCGGGCCGGCACCCCGTCCGCAGCCCGGCAGCCTCCAGGAGGCCCCTGCATTTGGTGGGGGGGGCTCCCAGCTTGCTGAGCCCATCACTCCCCTGGCCCCAGGAGTGTTTCTCGTCAGCAAGGGCTCAGCTGCTCCCCAGGCAGGTCCAATCTCCTCTGCTCCCCACACGTTTCTACCTGACAGCCAGAATAAGGCCACCTTCTGCCTTGCCCAACGACGCTGCTTTATTTGAACAGAACATATGGTGTGCATACAGTAAACTGAGCACAAAGCAAACCTTTCTACCATCTGTCACAATGTGTGAAAACATGGAAACTCTGACATGAGCTAGAACATCTCTTTTAGAAAGATTGGATTGTTACTGGGATTGGCTTTGGCAATGAAGTTTGAATCCAATTTTTTTTTCCCCCTGAAACAGTGTGGGAATATTCAGAGCCAACTTTTCAGTTCAGGCTGTACCTGGGGGAGGGGTGGGAAGCGGGAAGAAATCAGTCATTGTTTAACATGGATCCTGGCAGTTCTGTCAACAAATGATGAACCAGAAAAATATTTGCCATTACAAAGAATTAATCAATTACTGATTTACTGTTATTCAATCTAAATCTGAATCAGGTGCCTCTTGTCTAGTAGATTTTCATGTAGACTAAGCTATCTGCAAGACTATGCCTTCATTAGAAAATAGGAAAATAAAGTAGAGAAGATTGAAAATGATGATTTAAACTGTGGTTACATACACTGTTTTCCAATCATCCTGAATGAAAAAAGAATTCAGGGAAAATATAATTAAACAGAGAAACAATTGGAGGGTAAGTCTAAGTGAAAACATTCACTGTCTTATAAACCCTTGCAACTTTCATAAAACCTATTCTGTATTAGGATGAAACCCAGTGCATACACATATAATCAAATGTCCCCCAGTTGTGACAGTTTAGGAGGTTACCTCTTTTTAATGATTGAACCTACTGCAAGGTCAATTCAGGTCTATGCTGTTAGCTTATCTTAGGTGTGAGGTGAAAATTATGAGTCTAACTCATCTCCACTGTCACTTAAGCTAATGCATTTTAACTTACAGTTGGGCYGCTCCAGGACCACACTTTCATTCTGTTATGGGGTTATCTCATCAAGGTGAAATAATTTAATTGTGTTTGATCATATGTCTGCCCTCTACAAGGAGGAACAGAGCATTCAGAAGTGGTGCACTTTAGCTGGTGCACTTCTCTGTGGCATGGGAGATCTTGGACCAAGCCTCCAAGCCATTGGTTACTTAATCCCATTTGGAAACTGAAATAGCTCTGAAAGATAGAAGTAAGAAAGCCATGTAAGACTGGCCTTATAAAAGACACTAGTTAGAAGAGGCAGCTGAGAAGTGTAAGAGGCCCTAGTCCAGGTCTCTCAGCTGAATAAGATGCAACAGGGATTTCAATCATTCTCTTAGATACCAGGAAACTGCTTAAAAATTTGGGCATGGCAACTACCCTCTCCACYCCCTTTCATTCATAAATTCTTGTCCAAACAGACCAAAGGTATTGGCTTGGACCTGAGCTTTGCAAATGGTTTGTGAAACATACTGAAATGTAGCCTGTATTTAAGATTYGAAACAGTCTGTGAAAATAGGAGATGTTGCACAATTTCTGAGA
Source organism: Apteryx rowi (assembly GCF_003343035.1). Taxonomy (NCBI): domain Eukaryota; kingdom Metazoa; phylum Chordata; class Aves; order Apterygiformes; family Apterygidae; genus Apteryx; species Apteryx rowi. Next base: position 125,791 of record NW_020447272.1, on the reverse strand, counting down.
AGATTCATTTGGAAAGAAAATATCATTTGGAGGGCAGAAGCAAGGATTTCCCAATAGACAGTGAAATCTCAAAGTTTATCAGTAACTTTGATTATGATTCTCTAAACCATTTCTTGATAAAATCCTAAGTACCRCTTCAGAATGATTTCTGTATTAAACACTTTAGTAAGTGCTTTATTAAAATCTAAATATATAATATGAGATTAACTTTCACTTAAGGCTAGATCATGGTAGCATTACCAACACTGAATATTGCCTTCCTGTCCACATTGCATTAAAAAAAAAGAAAAAAAAAAAGAGAGAGAGAGAGAGAGAGAGAGATGAGGTAGTAAAGAACCACAGAAGTTACTTGGAGTTTGGAGAAACGGGCCTTACAGTGCTACAGACCTACAGAGCTTTTCTGCTTGGCATACTGCGAGGAGGGCTGTGAAGTGCTGTTGTCAGGGTATATAAATACTTCATGAAAAGAAAATATTTGATGCTGAAGGCTCCTTAATGAACCTGAGCAAGAACTATCTGACAAACTGTCAAGTCATCCAAAGTCAAAGTAAAAAAATTGGAGACTTTTTTAAAGTGAAAATGACAAACTACTGAGGGGAACTCCCAAAGGAGATAATGAAATAAACATGTCCTCTCTTCCTCAGCTGGAGACTGGATGCGGTTCTGGATTTGTTTTGGCCAAGCATAAAGTACACAATAAAAAAAATAAGGGGTTTAACATGTAAGCCTTTGGGTGAAATGTAAAGTGTGGTCACAAAGATGAGGGTAGACTAGATGTTCTAGAGATCCCTTTTGACCTAAATGCAATGAAAAAAAAAACCAGAACAAAACAAAAACAAACTAYGAATCAGATCACTTCTGAAGTAATGGTATCTCTAATGGAATGTTTTCTTAATCTGACTATTTTTGTAGTGCTGTCAAATAAGTCAGTCACATTTTCCTGGTACAGTTTGTCCTTTATTTACTTTATACCCTTCCACAAGTTTTAGATGTTTAAATATACTTACATTTACATTAATGGTAGTATTTTCATGAGGAAAGAAATGTGATCCACTGGACATTATTTTATCAAATTGATTATCTTTTGTTTTTCAGATTAATTTGCTTTTCTTCAGCCAGCAGGGTTTTCCAAGAATTTTTAAGTGCTATTATCAGTCATTTGAAAAGGTTATTACTTCACTCTGTAACCACTTGAATTACATGTAATCTGGACTGATTGACTGTCATGTATCCAGCTGTCTGCATGTTGCCTTTCTTGCTCTTTGACTAACGCCCCTTCCCTCAGAAAGACTTGTTCAGAGAAGCAAGAATAAAGAGAATAGGGTAAGACTGACAACTGGGATCATGTGTTGAAAACTATCACATAGAAATCTGTATTCCCTTTTTGTGCCTTTTCCCTCCATAGTCTGTAGTTTATGTAATACAGTGTCAGACTGTCGTCTGTGGAGAAGACTGAACAGACTAGCCAAATAGGAGTTCTTATTTCGGGGGGACACAATGAAAATGGAATAATTTTCTTCAAAAAAAGTTTTGTAAAAAAGTTTTCTTAAGACACTTTGCTTTTATGACAGATTTTTAGATGAAGGAAAAAAGGCTAAATAATTCAATTTCTTTGAAATGGTATTTTTATTGAAAAAAAATTAGACTTTTCATAACCAACTCAAGCCTTCTCAGCAGTGTTAGTGAAACTGAATTTTATCGATTCAAGATGAAGGGGTAGAGCCTAAGCAAACCTTCTGCTGCAAGAAGGAACGTAGCAGAGAAAATGCTGGACTTGAGCTGGAGAGTCCCATAGAAATACCTGGTGAATTTGGCTCACTGCCCCTTGGAAGAAGAGAAGGAAATTCTGGTGGGAATCACTTTTCCTGGGAGCTCCTTCCCCTTCATGCCTTGCTGTGACCTCTCCCCTTCACCAGCTACTTATCGCAGCAGCTCTATAAGCTACTGAGTATCCTTCCAAAATTGGTATGCTTGAGAGAAACTTTCTGCAAGGATTTGGATAACTTTCAGCAGCAGCTAGCCTGCCCTTGCACAGCCATTTATTTGCCTCACCAAGCATTTTCTGTGTTCCAAAAATATTAAAAAATCCCTCTAGTAGTTAAGTGTGTCATGTAGGAATTACATAGGACTTCGGTTTATAAAGCTTTACAAGTCCTATACACTGGATTTAATTTTACCCCTTATTTAAATGTAGAAAAAAGCCAAATGAAAACTGACCATTACAATATCCTTGTGACTGCCAAATCACAGTAAAACTTAAACTGTGCAGTGCTCTGTGAGTGGGTGCCTGTCATCTTCATCATGAACAGTGAAGGTGCAAGACTTAATAAATTACTATATTAATGTTTATCTGTTTATCACACAATGTTTCCCCAGTTATCTACCATCAAGGAATTCATCAGTGACTAGTGCAACCCTGTTGGCCTTTCTATAAGGACTGTAAGGCTCCTCCTGGGTTGAACTGAGTTCCCAGCTATGACAGAAAACCACAAGCTATGTAAACAAAGGGTATCTTGGTAAAGGTCCAACTCTGTATTTCGTAAATGTTAAAACAAAGCAGCACTCTGACCAATAATAGATGAAATTAACACAGATGAGGGATTTATGGAAAAGTTGGTTAAAGATGCATTTCTTAATGTCTGATCATAAATAAAATACTTTGTTGTATATTTGTCAAATTCCTTTAGATTTTTTGAGAGTTCTGTTAACATTTCMTCCCTGAATTGGATGTTTTTCCTTCTGCAGAGGCTTAATGGCTGAAATGTCAAGATGTTCTAAGTTTTTGGCATATCTGTTTGGTGAAGGATTAATAATGAAGAATATGATTTTAATTTGTATTTACATAGCTGACAAATGTATCATATAGCTACAAAAGAAATTGTTGTTATACAATTATGCAAACTGGATATTAGATTGTACTCTCTGCTCTTCTGTTACTTAAACTTTGTTCATATTTCTCTATTTATATCATAACTCATAAAGCCAAGAGACACTTATATGCATAACAATACATTTGAAAAGGCCTGAAGCTCAGATTCTTTTTATCAAGGAACAAAATCTGCCCTAGTATTTTAGCCCTCTGAAAAAAGAAGCTGTGCATCTGTAGCTTTGACCAAGTGGTCTACTCTTGGCATATGCTCTAAGAGAGGAAGGATTAAGATTGTTTTCACAYTTGAGCCGAAAGTACATATACTACATAAAATTGAAATCTGGTTGCAAAAGAAAGTTTCAGATTTGAGTCTGTTTAACTACTTGGTCTTATGTTGGCACAATGACCCACATGCAGGGATCCATCCACTAGACCATGGCTTTTTGCATGAGTGTAACTTGCAGAAGCAGAGAAAGACCTGCCCTTTGGAACACATGGCTAACAAAATACTGATGATTGCTCAATTTCCCTGCGGTTTTCTCCTCGCTACCACATAGGTATGTAATTTCAGCTAAACAACACTGCAGGATTGGTTCTACAGTGGCTGCTGGCCAAAAGGAAGAGACGAATTCACAGTTTTTTAGATCTTTGTCCTATTTTGGTTCCTATAAATGTCTTGGTACAGTGTCCTGGAAAGACGTACTAAGAATGGTTAATTTCCACATCCATGTGTCTTCTTGACATTCGTGAAGTTATCCAAATACTTGCAGAAAGTTTCTCTTGAGAATGCCAATTTCAGAARGACACTCAGAAGCTTATAGAGTCAAAACAGCAAATGAAGCATCAAAAATATTTTGCATTTTACCATGCATGGTTTATTTAACTGTGTATGCAGACAGCTATTTTTGACTTGAATTATTAAATACAACCATAATTCTTTAAGCTTCCAAAGACAATCACAGCATAATGCGGTAAGAAACATTACACAGAGATCAAATCTCAGCTTAGATTCTGTATATGTTTAGGTACTATTTTGCCCTGCTCAAGCATTTATGTTTTCAACTTCTGTCCCTTCAGAGTGTTCCAGTTCTCATCCTGTTTGACAGCCTCAGATTTCAGTAAAGCCTCTTTTTGTCAAATCATGTGGAGACTCAAAGTAAAATTTACATTTCATTAGGGTTGGGTCACCAAGAACATCAATATCTTAGAAAGTTTCTTTTCTCTCTGGCACACTAATAATGTTGCTTGCTTCATCATGAGCACAGTGATTCTAGTATATGTATTAATGTCCTTGTATTAACTGTGCTGTATCACTGCTAATTATGGTATTCATTAACAGTATATTACTAAAACTCTTAATTCAAGTGTCAATATCTGAATGCATTAAGCTCACATTCTAATATATATAGCGTGCCTCTGCCTGTTTTCTTCAAGGTTCTGGTCACTGCAGGCATAGCAACCCTAAACCCCTTCACTGCCTCCCCGTGATCTTCTGGGGTGCATTTAAGACATAGAACCTACTTTTCAGAGGAATTTAACAAGCTCCAGGCAGACCAGAGAGTACTATTTGACATATGAGCTCCTTTAGCAGTGGCTCTATTTTGGGGTGATGTTGGCCAGAAGCCACACTGGAGCTAGGGAAGAAGCAGTCTGAGCTGAACAGATGAAACTGTATCACAAGCTCCAGGGGAAGATAAGGCATCCTCACAAGTCAACCGTTCTGGAAATGAGGGAAGTCTTTCTCTTCAGAAAAAAAAAAAAAACCACAGAAATGACTCCTGCTATGCTAAAGCCCCCTTTTTACTAAATTCCTGCCAATCAAAAAAAAAACTTATAAAAAATTCAAAACCACCCAGTGAGAAGCTTTTACTCAAAAGGAAGAAGGCTGGGAGATTTTGAACACCTTAGTAATCAATCCCTGTATAGCTCTACCTGCACTGACCCTTGTGTATGCTATGTACAATCCTTGTTAGAACCATCTGTTTCTATACAATGCCACACCTTGAATATGTGTATATACTCATTGAGAATAATATATATCACATACTTGTACTCYTACCTGTATATAATACAACCCCCACTAAAATTTTAAAAAGAGTATATAGAACAACTATTTGGCATAGCACTGTGGAATAATTTCAAGAAATACCAGAGAATCCATGAGATACGCTTACAAGGACAGGCCATATGCAGCAAAGGAAGATGGAAGTAATGCCATTTCCTACTTTAACAATGAAACTAAAAGCAGACTGGTTAGTCCTCTGCCTAACAAATAAAAAGTGAATAAGAAAAAAATCTTTTGAAAACAGATACCATTTAGGCCATTTCCCAGATGTTTCAGATAAGTTTTCTCAGATACCAGAAAACTGACTACTCTAAAGAAAAGTTGTGATTTAAAAGTAATAGTTTTTGTCAGAGGCAAAGAGTGTGTCCTGATTGCGTTTCCTATCGGATCTGCAGTATATTATTGATAGACATGAACTTTAACCTGTGGTTTGTTCATATCCTTTGGCAAAGGGAAATTAAGCTGAAGATCATTCCCTGAATTTAGTTCAGTATGATTTACCGTATTAGGAAAGAAGATTCAGGATCAGCATTCCAGATGAGTGCAGTTAGCCATAAACTAGCTTATGGAAATTACAATACAATATTTTAAAAGACGAGCATTTAATTTCCAAACCAAACATCATTGCTCCTTGATTTCAATTCATGTATTGCATCTTGGAAGATGAGAGTTATACTGGATAGTACACAGGTCCTTTTACCCCATCTTTAATTTGCAAATGTAACAATTTATAGCTGTCTTCACAGTAACAGCAAACATGAAATGATAGATATAAGTACGGTATGTTTAAAATACTATGTCACACTGATTTAAATTTTATGACACCAATCTTTGGCTCCTTACTTATACCTTACTTATTTAAAATCTGATTGCAGAGAGCATGAGCTAAGCTCTCAAAGAAAAAAACGGATTGTTACACCTTTCTGCTACACAAAAACACGAATAAGAATGTATTCACTGTCACCACTGTCACTTACCACCGCGAACTCCCCAGCACACTAAAGTGAGGCAAGTTTTCTGCAAAGTATTTTGGTAGTAGAATTTCATCACAAAAACAAAAATATAAATGTCACAACTGTAAATGTTAGAAGAGTCTCTTGGCAGATAAGAAAAACAGAACAGATATTCCTTTAAGCACTCTTTCTTTTTTGTATTAGAAATGGGGATGGAGCACAACTTGAGCCAAGCGACAAAGGGTACCCCATTGCTTTCTGCTCACCTTTGGGAAAGCACTTCAGTGCTGTTCACCACCCTGACCCCCCTGTCACACCCAGGTAAGCAATTCAGCCTCCAGTGTAATATACAGTGATGCTTTGGGGACCTATCAYGGATGTTGCTCTCCTTGTGTCCCCAGGAACTGGAAAGGAATATTTCTCATGTCACTGCAGTGCCCTCAGCAGTAAAAGGTTTCTCTGTCCCATATAAAGTAAGGGCAAAGCAAGAGACATGGGGTGGTACCAGCCCAGTTATTGCCATGTAGCAGCTTTCAGGGATATAATACAGGTTTGTGTTCCAGAAGGGGCTCAACCTCCTGATAAATTTGAGTTGGAAGGAGATTAAGAGGAAGGCATCCCTGAAACAAGCTGAGATGTCGCATTGTACTCATGTAAAGAAAGGTGTTAGGGTCCCTGCGGTGAGCTGGGGCCCRGGCAGGGAAAGCAGGAGAGGCAGCTATTTATGAAGTAGAAACAGTCCTGTAAGGAAACATGATCCGCAGTATGAAAGTTATTGCTGCACAATTCCCGGACAAGCTAAATCAATAAATGTGTGGTCTAAATAAACCACATCCCTCCATCTTGTTTTCTCCTTTTAAGTCCAGGACAATGGGGCCTGTGTGGTGGACAGGCCTCAGCACAGTGAAAATTTCACTCTGTTTTTCACGGAATACTTAAAAAAAAATTCCTTTTGCTTTAAAGGACAGGTCAGTTGTTGAATAATTTGTAAGGCAGTAACACTGTCAGAGTTAAGAACAAGAATTTAAAAGTGTTATAGCTGTTTCTACTCAGAAAATGGAATATGGATCAATGAGTTTTATTTCACTCRTAGATTTTAAAGTAGAATTTTAAGGCCATTAGCCTCCAACATGGGTTGATGTTTTAGAGTGTTTTCTCTTTCTTTGATATTCAAGTAATGACTGAGTCTGTAGAATAGTTTTTTTTGTTTTTTTTTTCCCCAGTACTAATATTATAGGGCCATTAAGGACTTAAGAACAGATTGTTAGGACCAGCTGCTTGGTATTCATCTCAGAGAGATGGGAAATGAACACAAAGAGAAGATATGTCTTCTTTATCAYGAGATTGCCTGAATTTTACTTTTGTGGGAAGCAACTCAGACCTTACTGGGTTGCTGGCTTGCTGCAACACTATAGGACTTTTGCCTCATGTTGTCTTTATCTGATCACTCTAGGGAAAACCTAAGGAAAGGTATATATTCAGTGCGACCAGTTCTAAATCACCTCGAGTCTCCTCTGTACAGTTAGTTTATGCTGTTTGCTAGTTAATGGACTTCTGCAGAAGTGTGAAGAACCCCCACGCAGACGTTTGGCCCTTCATGCACCAAGAGGCTTAGACCTTGTGCGTGCTGCCAAGTTTTCCTAATTGGATACTTCTCCTGAACCATAAACTGATCACAGCGCTCCTTATTTGAGCTCTGATATTTGCACAAACAATGTCAGCCCCACAGCACTGCTGCCAGTTCTCTGATTTCTTTCTCACATTTCCCTGGGCAGTCCCAGAATTACCTTCCCTTTCCCCTCAGCATTACAGAGCTGACAACTGAAACTGGGCCACAGTTTCAGCACTGCTCTCCTCCGCTTCACAGCTTCAAAGGGACCCCAACACTCATATGCAGTGAGCTGCGGTGTTCCCTGCCTATAAACTGTTAAAAGACACCACCAAACCAGTGAGTTGCAGAGGTTTCTACAATATCTTCAGCCTGCCAAGGATGGAACCAGGAGCTTGCTGCTTACTCTCCTCTGCCCCCAGGCAGCTCCAGCTGTGCCCAGGGTTTCCTCAGCCAGGTCTTCTCCATCAGGAGATGTGCAGGTGGCACACTCAGTCAGCATGGGCTCTCAGAGGATTTTCCTCTTCAGTGGTTTGGTTTCTCAAACGGACAGTCACCATAAACCTTCGGCATGTGCACTGTTAGCAGAAGCTGTAAAATATTCCCAAATTCATAGCAGCATTTCTCTGCCCAAACAGGTCTTGCTGGCTCATCCAAGCATTCTTAGGGATGCTTTGCTGTCCATCTTCTGCTCCAGTCACCAGCAGCGACACTGAGGGAGTCCAGTTCAGCCTTTCTCTCACATGAACCCATCAGGTGTTTTCTGCCTTAAGTCTTGGGGTTTCCCGCTCAGCTGCCATCACACAACTAAAGATGTCCCCAAATCTTCCTGCAAAACCTCATCAGCCTCTGAACCCCAGTACCATACCCCTGTTCAGTACCCAAACTATCATAGTCCCTTTGATGAATCTCTGCTATCTCAGAAACTCTCAGCTCTGCTCAAAGCCACCCTCACAGTTTCCACTCCTCCCCAGAGTGCACCCAAATCTTCTTATCCTACCCCTAAGACCTGGAGTCTCCCACTACACAACTTTAGCTCAAAATGCTAAATATATAGATGTGTTTGGACATCTATATGGACATATTTCTTATGTGAAGTGTCCATGGTCATCAGTGCAGCAATTTCAAAGGCTTCCAGCCCAGACTCTCTGAGACACAAAGCCAACTACATTGTTCCTGCAGCCTCACTAACACTGGGCTTTGCAGTCACTTCTCCACTACAGCTTCAGCAACTTTCGCCTCTGTTTCATACCATTAGGTAATGAAGCATAAGCTGCCTGTGAGTGGTTATTGGAGCTTCTGGTGGAAATGTATGGTATATTTCATCTGCTATTTGGTAACTGATTTTAAAGCTTCTATTCCCTTCCCTGCCATGCCCTGCCCTGCCCTTGCCCTTGCCCTTCCTTGCCCTTCCCTGAAGCCCCAGATCATGTTAAACTCAAAGGATGAAAACCACAAAACTGTAACAAAATCATGACAATCCTTTGTTTAAATTACAACTAGATGATGCCAAACACATTTGCCCCTAGTATTTATTCCCTATTGTCAGAACCCTGGCAAATAACAGTCCAATTGAAGCACATAGATTAAGTTGCCAATGGAAAGCAAAGCAAAAGCACTGTGAGCTGTATGAAGCATGCCATATTGACACTAAAGATTGTTTTTACAGATTATCCTTTGCCTCAGAAATCATTTATATTCATCACTACTTCAAAGAAACAAGACAAAGTGCTGATAAACTGAATAACAATTACAGGACTTATTACGCAAACAGTATAAGTGACTCATTAATACCAACATTTGAGATTGGTCGTATTAGTGAATTTATTTTTGCAGCATTCAGCACGAGATGGAACTAAAGTGAAATTGACTGAAGAAACAAAAGTTAATTCTTATGCTTTACACAACCATTTGTCTGGGAATGTAGTAGTCACACAAGAATTTAAGTACCCACGTGATCTTTGTTTGTTTCCTCTGAATCAGAAACTGAGGTCATTCTGAAAAAGTTTATTATAGCTAAAGATAGTGGTATATTTAATTTTGAGAATGGACTTTAGCTCTAAGATTTTTTGCACAATATATATCCAGCCAACTCCCATGATAATATAATAATGATATCAAACAGAAAATGACAAATGAACTGTCTGAAACAGCCTTTCTAGAGCTGTGCTTGCCTGTACTTTTCAGAGTACTGGTCAGTGCAGAGAGAACAAGGACCACCTTTATTTTTCCAGTATTGCTTTACGTCATGTAAACCTTGGCTTCCTGGTTGTGGTGCTGCTGGCATCCTTGCTGGACTTTGGTGAAAGACGTGTCAGAGCCTTGGCTTGAGCATGACATGGTCATAGGGAAACCCTTCAGTCTTAAAATTTTTGAGTTTTCATGCTTGAACTAAATAGACTGCTATTCTGAAACAGCAAAACACTCAAACAGGTACTTAACTGTAAGCATGCATATAGCCTGCATACATTGGATTATTCATATAGGTGCTGTTAAGTATATTCTTAAAAGCTTTGTTCTAAAGAGATGGATTTAGAAACATTAGCTTTATAAGCACTGTAATAACTGAGTCCATGTATCCTACCTGACAGCCTTCAGAACTTTAACATTTTGTGTGTGCCAGTCTCTAGTGCTTGAGTATAACCCAGCAGGTGGTTTCTGTAAACAGCACAAGAGACCCAGAGAAGCTGTACTGCATCAGGTAATGACACTTTTCTTCCATGCAATCTAACAACTGAAAAGGGTGARCCTCTACCTACTTTTGCAGGAACTTTTGTCATAAAAAGGATAGATCTCCAGAACAACTTGCAAGGAACAGAGAACTCTGAAYATAATGAAGAAAAAAAAAGTTTTCTGGATGCCCTTCAATCCTTTCTGTACTCTTCTAAAAATTATATTCTTTTAATAAATAAAAATCTATTCTTCCACTGTGTAAACACTGCCATAACAAACAAGAAGATGCTCTGGGGCCMTCTATTCTCAAGTAAATCAGATCATAACAAAAGTGGAAACTCTTCCCTCAACTGCCTGTTTTTGCTCAATTATGATTTGAAACATTATCATAAACCATTTATTCACTGGGTGATCAAGTGCAATATTTTACAAACATCCAGTATCTTATATTAGCACTGGAAAATTTTCAAAAAAGGGAAGAATTTCAAAAAAGATTCAAAATGCTAATCTCATCTCCCACTTTACAGCAGAGGTGCAACATGGCAAAAGAGGAAACTTAATTATTAATAATGACCACATCATAAAAGAAATCCAGCTCTGCTTCATGTCAGCACATCCTTTCTTACTGCAGACCAATATCTATTTTGTGTGGTTAACTTTCAAAGAATGCTTTCTGTAAACACATTTCAGCCGTTGGGTTTCTTGATGTATAAAGCCAATTCAGTCACAAGTGATTGATTTCTAATGAAGTGTGACTAATCACTTTAATTATATACTACTCTTTCTGCTTTTTGAGTGAATAATTAAAAATGCTTACTTAAAGAAATTGTAAATTGTAACAATTATTTCTGGGATGAATTTTCAGACAAGTTATAATAATATGTGATACATTAATATCCTTATGAATAAGCTCATAACTATGTGAACAGTCATAATCAACAAATCATGGACCTTTGCAAATATTACACAGTAAAATTATCATGTTTATGAACATTAATATCTTTAATTCATTGCTGTTATTATTTAGCTAGCTTTGTCTCCTGGCTAGTACAGTTTTGCTTAAATCAGTACTGCTTATATCTATAAGAATGGCATCAGTAGTATTCCTCCCCTCCAGAAGTATGCTGCTCTGGTAGCAGATGACAATGCCATGCCCATAGAAGAAGAAAAAAAAGGCACAAATCTTAAATAGTGGGAGATTCATTACCCTTATTCTCAGGAGGAACAAAAAAATGTAAATGCAGTTGGTGACTTCCCTCTGCTGGCAATGAAGAGACCTATATGTCTACCAGACCTGAACATTACAGCCCAAAACAGTACTGACAGTTTGAAGAGGCCCATCTGGCCTGCTTGTGCATGTTCACACTCATACAAGGACTGAATTGCAGCAGGAGTGAGCCTAAGCAGACCACAAGTGACTACAGCACTCTGGCAATGGCAGGGGTTACTCTCATCAGTCCTGCCTGGAAAAAATCAGGTTTCAAACAGGGATACACACAGACTGAGGATAAGTATGGCTGTGCCAATAGTGTCAGCAGCAGGGCTTTGATTTTCTCAACCATGGGGCAGTATTCTGTGAACTACTGAGTGAAGATGGACTCCCCCAAAAGAAGAAGTGGAAGAGTATGTTTTTACACTGCTTGCTTGTTTTAAATTAGGATTGGGGCAGGGGGAGGTGGGAATTCCTCCAGGTAAGTATAAACAACCAGGACAGAACTTAAAAGGACAAAGTTATGCACACCAGAGTCAAAAGAGAGAAACTGTGGGTAGTACATTAGTCTGCTCTCAGTCTGAAGTGCCTTTATTCCAATGGAAGTAGTATGCAAATTAAACTTGAGAAATAGAAAATCCTAATACATGACCAAAACCAGGATTTAATTGGTGTAGAAAATTTGATGGGCTATTTTTTATGCCATGAATATTAATATGAAACAGTCTACTTAAATTCATTTAAACATGTTTGTTGGACAGTAATATAGAGGATAAGAAATAATGGTCTTGAGTTTTGCAGCAGAAAAAAAAAGGGTTAACAGTGTGAGAAAAAGCCTGGGGAGGTTGTGGAATCTCCAGCATCAGAAATCTTTAGGAATATTTCCAACAGCATCTATCAGGAACAGCAAACACATAACTGATCCTGCCTAAGTCTGTGAGATAAATAAGATGAACTCTTGAGTTCTCTACCAGCCAACAGTTCTGTGGTTCTCTGACCTCTGCATAGACTTAAAGCGTGATTAAGCCATTCAAGGAAGCACCAGAACTTATTAAGAAAACAAGTGGTGAAAAATTTCAAGGTCTGGTCCTTTTCTATCAGAATGAAACCAAGATTTGCAAGAAAAAAAAAGAGTCAGTTCATTCATGAACTGGTTATAGTATAGCTGATAACAGACTACATGGGGGACTCATGTAAGGTTACATGCAGCCCAAGGTCTCAGCTTTGTCTGGTTTGGTGCAAGTTCATTTTGTCATGATTAAATTGTTCTACTTTATTAAATGATCCAAAAAACCTAGGTGCTACTTAGGTGCTCACATTGAATTCGGATGATACAGACTGAAGGACTTGAATCTTGGTCTCCCATGCTATGTCTGTTTGCAGATGGCTCTTTGACCAGAAATTCCATCTAGGACCTGAGGCCAACTTTTATTCCAGCTGTTGTTGTTATTGTCATCTAAATAGATGCAGTACTGCAAGAGGTCTGTTTTCATTGAATTTATATTTTCTCATAAAATAAGTTGCATTTGAAAATTTCTGAGCCACCTAGCAGTAGCATAATATGTTCTTCAAAGTAGATTTTGACACTTTGGGACTGCAGTATAAAACTATAGTCACTTCCTTTGTTCAACAATAGATTTCTGAGCAGTTTGGATTAGTACAATAGTAAGGAATGTCAAACTTTCCACCAAGATCTTAAAAAGAAAATACAGTTTCTGCAGACCCTGAGTAATTGACTTTAATGGTTTGCCTTCTGCAGAAGACATTAACTTCTATGGAAATGTGCTAATCAGCCTCTGAGGCCTACATGTCATGATTACGAAGTTGTGTGCTTGCAATATGAGTGGAGAGAAATGATTCATGTCTCTGTAAGTTTCCTTGAAAGCACAGATCAATCAATCATTATCAGTTCACCTATTTTGGATAATAGGTTTCATGCTGCAATGCAATAATTAGACTGGTGTATCTTTAAAATAGAAAGAAAGTGTGATTTCTGAAGACATAATTAAATTTCTCTCTTTTTAAATTATATTTAAATTCCTGYTTTGCTCAGTATGAAAATATATTTTCATTTGAATCTATATTCCCTTACACCAGTTTAGAAATGTGTTCACAATATGATGATGACATATATTCATACATCACTGTACCTCTAGCTCCAAAGCACTTTACAAACTGTTGTGAGGTGCTGAATGCTATGGGAATTGACTTCAACCAGTATACAGAAAGGGTGTTGGGAACACTGCAGAGTTAGATCATGGCTGTGTTGTGATTGTTTTACTGGCAGGGAAATTAAGCTCCATATGGAAAGAAATGCAGTAACAGTTTGCTGTCTGAAACAGAAAAGGAACATAATGTGCAGCCATAAYTCAAGCATCCTTCAGTACAAACAACTGTATCACTGACTGTAACAAGACGATTCAGAGTTTACCTCAGGGAAGAACGGCTTGTTGAATCTGAATCCAAAAAAGATGGCATTTTTGTTGTTGGAAATTTCAAAGAATTCGGAATGACCTCACAATTTCCTTCTGCTGAACGTGCACAGACAGTCAGTTCTGTACTGGGGACTGCTCACAGATACTCTTCACTTCTAGAGAAATTTTATGAATAATATATTAATCCTTTTTTCAGCTGTTCTGGAAAATCCTTCCACTTCTGCCTAGTCTCAGTAGAACATGTCTTTGTTCCTTCTAGGCTGGCCTGCAGCTATGTGATATATAGTTGAGCATGAAACATTCAGTGTTTAGGAAACTCAGCCCAGGACAGGGTCTTTTGACATATCCCATCTGCTTACCCATTATAGTCATCTCCCATTCCTTCCTGTGGCTGTCTATTCATTACCAAATCAAATTTAAATTGAGTTGCATGTGTTCAGGGATTAACAGTGAGTTTAACAAAGGTCTGAATTTGGTTTCCATTACTGACAGTAAAATAAAGATAAGCTAGTTAAATATCCCTGTTTTAATTAGGATCATCTTTCTATAGGGTCACAAAAATGTGATTAAAGTTACTATTTGAGATATCATATGGTTACACTGTAAAAACAACAAGAAATAAACTTCACATTCTTTCCTAAGAATACCGTATAAATATTCTAACATATACTGATAGTTTGTTATCGTAGTCAGAATGCCTATAGCTTAACAGAGAAAAGATAGCTACTGAATATTTGAGATGTTCTCTTTCGAAAACGGTTCATTCTCTAACTAAATCCTCAGACACATTTATCTCTAGGCCATCTAATGCATATATGCTTCTATAAAGTATAATAACTGATTATTTACCTTATATAGTTTGCCTTAGTTGCTAATGGTTTTACCCAAACCTTGTCAGCTAATGAACTGTCCAGCCATTCTTTCATGCCTCTCCCGACAGTAACCCTTTAGCTCCAGATTATGTTCTATAACTGGCACAAATTAAGATATAGATTTAAATACAAACTGAGTTTACAAGTCACTATGAAAATYGGAAATTCCTTATTCTCATATTTATTCTATTATCACTTCTCCCTGCTCCTTCCTGTTGTCTGAAATGTAAGACTTAGTCCTACAAACACTTTCAAGGAACTTTTCACGATGAATGTCAAAAGTAAATCCCCCACTGGATTCACACCTTGATTCACTGCCTTGTCAATTCATTCAGGTGGCATTATCATCAGCACTATCTAAGATAGTCGTGATGATTTCTACTGCAGAAATATCCTTGTGTGAAAAATAATAATAACAATATGTGTGGCCTTTTCCTCTAAATCCCACGGCTCATTTGCCAAAGAGGAAACAGGATCTTTACTCCATCTTAAATTAGGCATTTAAGATTTACATGTATAGCACACATACCATGTATCATTCCCCATCACTCTGAGGGTTCAGGGAGAAAATATATTATTTACACAGCTCAGCTGCTGGAAGCAAATGCCCATTGGGATTTTACACATTAGCTTTCCAGTTTTAAAATATTTTTATGGTGTTGAGTTATGCAAAGAAGGAGACTGTTTCAGGTAAAAACTTAAACTGAAGCAATAATAGTTTAGAGACTCATTTTCCTTGGTGATTCAAGTCCTAAATCTAATATGACCAATGGAGGTATATACAGCTGATAGCTACTTTACAAGCCATGCGTTTCGTATGGCATGCATTTTGACAGCTGTTCAATTTCTGCCGTTGTTGGGCTGGATGGGGAAATATATGTAAGGGGTTAAATTGTATAATATTAATTGTTAAATTGTTAAATTGTATAATATTAATAAGTAGGTGTGTGTATATACATACATTTCCAACAAAATTCACACCATTAACAGTATTACATACTCATTGCCAAGGCTAGAATTTGGCTTGATCACAAAATGGACGGGACATATAACACCAGGGTTTCATATTAAAATGGCTTGGCTTTAATATATTACAAAACCAACCAACCAACCAAACAAACAAAAGAATTACACACTATCTTCTGGGGCTGCTGTCTTCAGTGCAGAAAGGACTCCAGGACACCGTGCGAGAGAGGGGAGCGCACCCCCTCAGCCTGGGGAGCCGTGTCCCATGCAGGTTTTAGCTCAGCAGCGGTCAGCAGCAGGGGCCCCGGTCTCACCAGCCCACCCCACGGTGCAGTTGGACACCGGTGTTTTGGCTGGATAGTTGGCTAAGGACCAGGCTCACAGGGTTAATCTCAGATCCATTGAAAATATTGGCAACGGTCCCACAGACTTAGATTGTGCAAGACTGGGTCTTTAATGCAGAAATGTACTAATGTATTTCAGTATTTTTACTAAAAAGGTTTCAATTTTTGTATGAGAGATTCATATATGTGTATACACACACACACACACACACACACACACACACACATATATATATACATACTTATTTATACACACACACACAGAGCCAGCTGGTGTAAAGGTAGTGTAGCTTCACTAAAGTCAATGATGCTAAATGGATTCACACCTATTGATTTTCATTAATTTAAACTAGCAAAGGGTATGAATCCTTTGTATTTAAATTAAACATRTTCATATGTGACAAGGAGAGATAAGAAACTTAACTAAGCAACAAGCTTAACTTGTTTTAGAAGTTCTTTTTGTATTTCTTTAGAAGAACTGTATTTCATACAATACACTGCCATGATAAATTTTGATCCAAACAACTTCTCATTTGCTAAATGTCTGGCTGTTCCAGCTTTGGTTGTTGTCTTAACAAAATTTTCAAAACATGTCAAACTGAAATTGTTTCTGATGGAGACAAATGCCCACTTGGGACTGAGATGAGATCATTGAAGTCATTTCTACTTGTGACCTAAGCAGAAAAACACATTAACTAGTCATTTTTACCACAAGCAAAACCTAGTTTTGCTTCCTATGAGAAAAATTTATGTGGTCTTAGTGAAAGGGTATTAAAGTTTAGATCAAGTTGGGATCACACCAATCCAATATAAGTGACTTCCCATTTCCTATTAGGTGAATACACACCTTTCCTGAACAAAGCAGAACAAAAGTCAGAGTGCATCGACGTGTACTGCCCAGAGTGCTTTTGGGCCTCAAGTTGGACATACTATGAATTAATTTTTATTCACAGTTATCATATTTATGCTTTAAAATTCTGCAGTTTTGCATAGTTTAGCATTTTTGCTGTTATTCATGGCTTATCTTTGTCTCTTAATTTCAGAGACAATACAAAATATATGCACATCCTGTGCTGCAGAAAACTTGAATTCTCTGTACATTGTAGAACTATTTAGCATGCTTGTTGAGTAGTTTGTATCTACAAAATGTCTGTTATATGCATGTTGTGAAAGAACTTGCTGAATATTTGCTGCACGCCTACTGCATGCATGTGCATTTTTGAATTTGTTGGTTTATGACACAACATATCTATTTTTTTTAAATGTGTAATAATTCTTTCTTGTCAGAATAAATATTGAAAGATATATTAGAAGCTAATTGCATAAGTGTAAATGCAAACAAAAGTTGAGGCAGACAGTAAATAGCAAAGTGGTAACAAGGACAATGCAGGACTGGGGTCATACGAAACTCTTTCAGAGGACTTTTATTTTTTTTCCTCTGAAAACACCTCATCACACAAGTGAGAAAGGAAAATCTCTTTCTTCCAACCAATTTAGAGTTCTACATTGCCCTCAGCATATTTTTGTCTGAGCTTCATATTTAACTGTACTTCATTTCTTACTGAAAATAATTCACCTGAGGTCATATTATTTGGTGACCAGGCAAAAAAATACAAAAGGAATTTGTGGTATAAAATCTCCTGTGAAAAGGTAAGACATCATTCTTCAGTCACACCATTTGGCCCTTTTTGTTTTCTGTTTTTGTCAAAATAACCATGGATCTTAATAAACAATACAGGGAAAATTCTTGCATAATTTAATTAGAAAGCAATAAAAGATGAGGGACAATGAATAAGAGCCGTGACTTCTATAACATCAAGTACTTCTTATAAGTAAATGACTGGTTTAATTCATAGGTCTAAGTATTGCTATTTGTTACCTTGTTTTGTTTTACTGACCTTACAGGAACAATTTCTGTTTTAATTTGATGTAAGCAATAACAGAATCAATTTCAAACTGTCATTAAAAAAAGAACTCCAACAGCTGATTGGATGGCTGCTCTGTTGAAATCCTGATCTACTGCTTTTTCCCAGGAGTCCCAAGAGAGATTTATTAAAATACTGCCTTTGACATGGCATACTTTGTGAAATTAGTAATGTTTCTGAATTATTGATGATGCTATGAGTAACGGTAATGGAAAGAAGAGAGCCCCGAGTGCAATTAAAGGCAACGCAATATTTCTTAGAGACTCTGTGGAACACACACAGCTCTTCTGAAACAGAAAGTTCCTATAAATTTCATAATGTCTTCCTATTGGACACCCTTGTACATATTTCTTCAACTTCCGCTGCAGAATGAACTGCAAACCCCTTCAATATGATGTGATCAAGGCATGTAGTGTAGCTCCATGGAACAGGAAGATTAACCCCTATAGCATCCACAGTACAGTGGAAGACCAAGTGGTCTTTCTGCCTGAATTATAATCGGGAACAGTTAGAGACATTTGAGACGAAGCGTCATCAGTCACCAAAAACTCATTAGTTTTGCTCATTAGGAAATAAATCAAATAAAAAGAGCCATACTCTTTCCTTTTCACACATCTCCTATTTCTGCATGCATCTACCCAAATCCACAACTCAACATCACCAAGACCCCTGTGACACCACTAAGAGCCTCCAAAACCTGTCTTACTCCCACAGCCTGAGCAGGGCCCACCTCTAAGATCCCAATTCTTCTGTTTTTGTTTCTCTCTCCCATTCACCTTTGACAGTCTCAATCTCTGAAGAAGTTCATGCTAAAAAGACATTGGCTGGAGCCTCCAGTCAGAAACCCAGGAAATTAAATCATCTGCACGTTCAGTGAGCAACACTGCCTACTCACAGGCAGGAGTTCAACAAACTTGAACAAATAAGAGTTCATTTGGTATACAGAGCGGAGCAGGGAGGAAAAAAAAATGCAGTAACAATTCACAAGAGGCAAATTGCCATTAACCTCCCCAAAGCTCTCTGGTAATTGTCCAAAGCCAAGTCCTTCTCCTAAAACTTCGTAAGTGGGTAGCTGCCTGCTCCTCCCTTTTCCCGGTACAACTCACTCACCAGTGGCTGCCCTGAGGAAGGGAAGAGGCTGAGTTTTGGAGTCTCTCAACAGCCTACCCCATTTTAGACTTCTGGGGAGGGAGGGCCTCCCATCCTGATGAAACCATTTGCTGTTCCTGCTCAAAACAGCTGCTGGTTGTTGTTCGTCTTTACCAGTTCCCCATCAATCATCTCTAGCTGAGTTTTCTGCTATTCCTACAAGCTGTATTTACTTTTAATCATCCTCATGGGCCATGTTCTTCTGCAGTCACTTAAGTCAACGGGGCTCACCACTTTGCTCTGACACCCGCTTTGCTGGCTGCAGTCCTGCCCTGCTACTACCATGGCGTGCTGAGCCATGTCTTGCACAGAAGCCTATGGCAGTATTTCAGCTCCAGAGAAAGAGTGCACTGACAAGGCAGGATCATCTCAGAATCCTTGCCACAAAAGAGAGGTTTTTGGTACAGAGTCTTTCCCCTTCTTTCCAAAAAAATTCTCAGAATTCTTTGTGCAGATTTTCATCATGCCAGGCTACAGGCTGCAACCTTAGATCACAGCAAAACCCTCACCCCAGGCTCTCTAGAAATTGCTTTCCCATGCTTTTCACAACATAGTTATGAATGACATCATATCATTCCCTCAACTTTATAACTTAGCTGTTTTTAATAGAAATGTCACAAGGTATCGCCAAGCTGAGCATGAATTAGACTTGTTTCAGCCTGCTTATTGGCCCAGTCCAGCTAGCTCCTCTCATTTTTCCACAGATGCCCACAGAACCCCTGTGGAGACTGTCTTTCCACTCTCCAAGGAGTGAGGGCTCTTCTTGCTTAGCCTTCAGACTACTAGACTACATGGTTACACCATACAAACCTGAGTAACTCCATTACTGTTGCTAAAATTAGTCTAGACTTTCACCAGGGTATTCAAAAGTAAAATATGGCCTAGAGGTGGTTCAACAAATTGGGTCAAATATATATTGCCACTCTAATACAGAGCTGTCATATGAAAAATTAAAGCCCGGTTTGCTATTGCATATGACAGCTCCAGATTTAGCATAGAAGAAAACCAGATCTAAGTTCTATTGCTGTTATAAATTGCACAGTGGAGCTTACTTACCTGTGTATAGTGAATTTAATGGACTGCAGAATCAGCTTCTTAATTCCTGGGGTAGGCACTCTGTAGAGGCTGCTCTCAATGTGAGGAAAAATGGTCAGTGAACCTTAGTGGTTACGTGTTCAGGTTCATAAAAATCATCCTTTGGACTGTCCTGCCAGTGAAATAATTTTGGCAAGTTGTATTATTTCCAAGTTGTAAATGTACATAACATGCAGAAGAGGAAAAAGTTTGTGACCTCTGCTTCTATTTTTTTTTGCTCTGTTTTCCTTACATTTTCATGCATTTGTTCTTTGACTCCTTATATAGTAAAAGAAACGCCAAAAGAATTCCCAAACACAGCACATAACAGGAGCATCATTTTTGTGGTATTTAACAGTTGTTAACATTTGATTATAATTAAATTGAGTTTGTGTACCAAGAAAATGCAGTATTAGCCAGGAAGTAATGGAATACATTATGTTTGAAGTTTTTATACATAAAGATAGTGATTTATGGTTTGACACTGTAGCAGATCTATCTGGAAATGGTTTACATTAAAAGAAGATTTCTGATACCAAAAATAAGTGCTTCTGAAATGAGCTAAAGAAAGAGTTGTTGTGGGAAGGAAACTAAGAGCAAAAGAACAAAAGAAAATGAAAGCCTGGGAAAATAAACAAATTAAACCAAAACAATTAGGCTCAGAGTTGCAGTCTGCAYTATCACTGTTATTGTTCTTCAGTTTCAGGAATGTTTGACTGGTCAAGCAGTCTCTGTTTTTCCTCTAACTATCTTGAATTTTAGAAAGTTCGTGAGAACATCTTTTTATTTCATCCTGATTAGCTGGTGCTTGATCACTGCCCCAGCTGTCATATACTAGGCTCTGCTTTGGGTGTCCAAATACGAGCACCAATTTGAAAGTCCCAGGTCTAGGTAGGACAACACTCTATTGTCTTAAACTATATCACTTTTCATTTAACTGTGTTGTTAAATGGAAACTTGCCTGGATTTGCTGATGAGTGTGAAATAAGTACTTTGATCAGGTAAGCAAAAGACAAGATTATCTTGTCAGTAAACATCTGTCTTTTGGTTGAGAACCACTGTAAAAAGGCAAAAATAACAAACTGTGTACTTATTGTAAAACGTGTACCCACTCACTAAAATGTGGCCCACTTCCACCAGCTTCCATAAACAAAGGGAAAAACGCCTGCAAAATGCTGTGTAGCACTTTTAGAYACAGGTGTGAGGGTCCTTTCTGTATTTTTTTGGTGCTTTTCACATGCTGATTCCTCAATAATTCATTTCTGTAAGAAGAAGATAAATGCATTTGTAGACGTAATATTTGAAACTGAGGCATTTGTCTTCTTTGGTCAAACCACTCATCTCTACCTGCATTCTGAAGCCATTTCACCAAAGGTTAAACCTGTGTATGCTGCAGATGTAGAAGCCAGAAGGCCCCATCCATAAAAAATTTGCCCAAAACAACTAGAGCAAAACTTCAATATTGTGAGTTTTATTGTGAAATAATACAGGTGCAATGTGAAATCCTGAGCCTCATAAGAAATTTAGTATGAAATACTAATTATTTTTATAATRATTGCAGTTAAAATCTGAAGACACTCTCTGATATTTTCCTTGGGAGATTTAAACAAGGCAATRGTGTTTTTTTCATTCTTACTTTTTTAATCCCTAAGAAAACTTTTRCTTTCCTTTTACCAAGAAAAGTGCTTTCTTTATCCTCAAATGAAAATGAAGTCTTTCATATGCTCAGTCTTTCTCCACTGGAATTTGAGGAAAAAAAGGAGTATATTTACATTTCTCAGAGAGGTTAGATTACATTACAGAAGTGTCATGGACATTTAATGTATTTACATTCAGCTCCAATTTTTAGTGGCTTGGATGTTGCTACTGCCGTTTTCTGTAGGCAAAATAAACGCATTCAGAGCTCAGGACCACCTCTGATGGCTACTCTTTTCCCAGAGTTTCTTTTGCTGTTTTCACATGGGCAAAAAGGCATCCTCATACCCATGCTTATGGCTATGCATAATATACAATACTGAGCTACACATGTATACTGCTGTTCTGGCATAGCAACGATACAGAAGCACATGGAACACAAGGTTCAGACATATTTATAAGAATATGTCAAGGAATCTAGCATTATATTATGTATGTCAGTAGGATTTCTTTGTATGGGTCACAGAAACAAGAAAATGATGCAAGGGAAGAAGATGTTCAGGTAAAAAGGTGGAAAAGGGGTAGGAAGAGTAGCAGAGATTATGCTGCAAAGCAGTGGATCATATGACACTCTCTAGTTGTGTGCCTCAAAATATCCAGGCAAAGACTTCCTGGGGCAGTTAAGTGGAGGCAAACAATATATAGGTTTATGTAAGAATTTTTCAAAATGTTACACTTTCAGAGCTTCCCCTGTTTGGCTTGACTTTCAYATCCTGTACTTGAAACCTCTAATTTCAAGTGCCTTCCACTGTCTAAAGCACAGCTAGCACCCTCACTTTACATAGCTCTTCCTCGGAGCCAGGCAGCATTTGGATGCCCAACAACAGACCTGTTGCAGTGTGAGCTGGAGTAAACACCCCAGACCTTTGCTTTCTCTTCAGAATAGGGAGCACTCTAGGCATTTTATTATAATTGCAGTCAATTCCCTTTAGTGACCTTCAACAGCTTCTGAATCCTGTGATCTCAATGATGCATCTCTTAAGCCTGGGAAAAGGAGTGGAAGCCACCGAATATTGGTAGTGGCACAGGACATCACAAGAAAGGCTTTTCCCAGAAACCAAAAACAGAGTAGAAGAGAAGCTCAGTGGCAGGTAAAGAAGCAGAGAAATTGGCCTCATGAATCCATTGGGAAAATGGATTCTTCAGTAAGAAAATAAGTAAAAAAAATTTCACAGCGGTAGAGACTCAGGCATCTTTTGAGCTGCCTCTAGGCAATTTTAGGAGCCAAAAAGAAGTGCCCAACAAGTCAAGCATGAAAAGATCATCCTTTTTATTTTCCTTCTTATGAAAGCAAAGTTGTATGTAGTAGAGTTTCAACTATTCATTAGACGGAATGAGCCACAGAAGGAGAAAATAAGCAGAGGAAAATCTATTATGCACTCAGGAAAAGGTAGGAAATAGAGATGATCTATCTTTAGTAAGCACCTTTTAGAACAAGAAAACACTGTAAATAAAAACAGTGTTTATTTAATACTGCTGAAAGATACCTCACACAACATTTGAAAAATTAATTTTGACAAAATTCTGCTGAGAAGCTGTATTTTATTATTCTAACTCTAGACTTACCTACATCATTTATCTTCAAAGAGCATCAGCTTTAAAAATATGAATTCTGCTTATTCTCACCTGAAACTATCAGTTTGTTTGCAATATTATGCTTCATTGCCATGGAACTGTCTACATTATCACAGAAAGGGGCTTTTTGATGGACTAACTACAAATAAAATTCTACCCACTTAGTTTTGGAAATATCAACAGTCAGATGTTAAATTATCCAAATCTTTTCTGAATTAACTAAACCTTTGGATATTGCCAGCTTCCCCCTTTGACCCTTCATAAAATGTCTCCTTCCCTATAATCATTCATTCATGCCAGCACCCTATAATTCAGCAGTATGCTGCAGTGCCTCCTCACTAATTTGTATTCTGACCACACACTACCCATACTTGGACAGCTCCCAGCAAACTTTGTGAATCCTGACAGCTCTAGGCAGCTCTGCTTTGCCCTTAAAGCAACTCATTTCTTGTTTCATTGCTCTGATTATGTACAATAGAGCTTCATGCATACTGGAGAAGTATGCTATTGCAATTAGCTATAGTTTTTTATATTAGAGATATTTATATTAGCCTCAGTGTTGTGAGCACTGATAATTTAATCATGACTTTCATAGTATTTACTATCACTAAAGACCCAACTGCTTGAGTCCAATAATTGCAAAGGAGTCTCCAATGTCATGAAGATGTTAGGGCACTTCTAAGCCTATAATTTCAAAGAGAATCTGAAAATTATGAGCATGTACTTTCTAACTCACTCATTAAGACTCACTAACCAAAGAACTTTTAAAAAATATTCCAAAATAGTTTTCCTTTAAAAAAAGAACCCTCATGATTTCAGGGTCACGTGTCCTAGCTTTTTTTTGTTTGTTTTTTATCTCCAAGACTTGAAACACTATGGCCAGATTTGTAACGGAAAGGAGGTTAACAGCAGCAGCACAACTTACATTTGATATCTTCAGGAATGCTGCAATGAATTAAAATGTAGCTCTAGGGAAATACATATGAGGTGAGTATAGGGCTATTATGGAATCATTAGGTAGTGTGGCTGAAAAGTTAGGGAAAAGAAAGAATTAAAGAAAAATGGATGTTACAGGAATTGGAAGAGTCAAGGAGCAGAAAGGATCTGCTTTCACAAAGACATATCTGACCTTTAATAAAGAGCTAAGTTATTTTAAGTGTTTTATTTCAAGAAGGATGACATCAGCAGAAGAGTACTGACAAAAATAAATATCTTAAATATTTTTTCTGTGCATGTGATCATTTATAGCTCATCCAGACCCACAAAAGTTGTCAGGAGTTTCAAAAGGATATTTGGCTACAGTTTTACAGAAATATCACTACTATATGCAACGGCGGTTAGGGACAATGGAGATCAATATAAATGAAAAGGAAATAAACAGTCCTAAATCTCAAGACTTCTCACTGACTCCAAGCATATTGTTTTTCATGCCTTTCAAAAGGATCTTTAAATGGAAGCAATATACTGTTTGGTTTCTCATGCTCTTGGTTTTGTTTTGGGGGGGGGGGTTGTTTGTTTTTTTTTCATGAAAAGAATCATTCATCATTATAAAACTTCTAAAATAAAATGTTCCATCAAATGCTCCCTAACAGATAGTACAGAAATGAATCTGGACAAAAGAAAAAAGATTATCAGTACTGTCTTGATATCTTTCCTATATATCTGATTCATATCAAGGGAGTACAGCATTATGAAATTATTCTTTTTTTTTTCTTTTGTAAACATGACAAGATATTTTCCCATCAAGTTTCCAACATATGCATGCTGTAACAAGAAGTTTTGATATATATTAATGGTAACCCTTGTGCTCTGCCCGTGGAGGTAAGATGAAAACAGAACTGAAGGGAGTAAAAAAGGTGGTGGGTAAACCAGAAAAGTCAAATGCACTGTAACACACAATGCTCTGCCTTCTAAGCCAGAAATCTCAAGGTTTTTTCATCTTTTCACCTGAACTGAGTATTACTGTATATAAGGAATATTGACCAGATTTTAGTTTTGTCCTCCACAAGTTGGACATTAATGTCATGGTAAGATAAGAACTTGGTTTCAAGACTATTATTTCCAGAATCTGAAATTATTCCTCACTGTACTTATTGGGACAAAAAGATAACATACAGAACATGACACTGTTGTGAGCAGCAGTTTGTTTCTTATTAAAATGACTCGGACCTCATTCCCCTGACTCTTTCTTTGCCCTAATAACTTTCACCAGATGAATGTTTTTCCAACTTTTCATT
Organism: Apteryx rowi; assembly: GCF_003343035.1. Classification (NCBI taxonomy): domain Eukaryota; kingdom Metazoa; phylum Chordata; class Aves; order Apterygiformes; family Apterygidae; genus Apteryx; species Apteryx rowi. The sequence goes on along the minus strand of NW_020447272.1, from coordinate 100,140 downwards.
CCCAGTGTTGACATATTTCACATCTGTGAGCAGTATTTTTGACCCATCTTCACTTCTTCTCATATATTACACTCACATTTTTCCAAAAGAGCTAACTTGTGCATGAATCATGATTTCTTTCAAGATAATCTGGCTTTCTTCCACACTTGTAGATTCCATTTTTTTTTTTTGAATCATACTTGCTAGAGTATGAAAAGACACATAAATATATCTGTAGGCATATAAGAAACCTAACAGTGATGTCATGGAGATTTGAAATTGTTTAAAAATTGTTAATGGACAATGGGGAAATCCTTAAACAGTATACACCTTTGGAGTTTCTTTAAAAATCAGTTGTTAGATTTGGGCTATCTCTTCAAAGTCTAACTATAYAGGATAAACTTCTCTAGTTGTATCCATAATAGATAGTATTTTGAAGTCTTCAGCATTTTTGACACTAATAGTGTCAAATACTTTATTCTGAGTTCGTATTCTCTCAGACCTATCCTAACCAGCTCAGCAGCACAACCAAGGGGTTAATCATATATACGCAATATATTTAAATAGCTATCATGCCTACAATTATTCATATCTCTATTTCTCATAATCCTCGAAAAAATTCAGTTTGGAAGCTGACTTCTTAATTAACTTATCCCAGTTGCGTCTCTGATGACAAAAGAATAAAAAAGAAACTTGTTCAATGTTAGAAAGTGAAGAGAAATTGAACTGGAAATTGGACTGGAAATGAGGTGAAAATATTTTAATGTGATTTTTCATAGCTTTGATTTTAGATTAAAGTGATCAAAGTATTTTAGTACTTCTAGAATACTGACTATGCTAATTACATTGTCTAAAACCAATAAAATCAAGAGCTTAGCTATTATTGRGTCTGACAGCTTGACAGAGCTAAAAAAACCTCTAGACTGAGATGTCATTTTACAATTCAAGTCATGAAAAGAATTTTTTTACTTCCTTGAAAAAATAAGAATTGTGGTGCCAACACAGAACTGTTAAGCTCTTTTACTGTGGAATAATCGTTATTTTTTTTGTATAAATGTAGTATTTAAGACTATAAGAGGCCTCCTAGGTAATCATATCCACTACCCTCTAGTTATAACATGCAAGTGAGTCATAAATCTTGTTTAGCAATATACCATGCTCCATTTTAAGGCAGATAAACTTCTGTGCCACCCCTTACTGGAAACTATTCCAAAACCTCATTCCTCTGTATTAGGAACCTTTTTTGAAATTTTCATTCTAAAATGATTAATGACTAGCGTATACCAATAGATTACTTCTCTTTCCCTCCTCCTTCACCCTTCCTCAGTGTTTACCCTGATCATATATTTATAAAAACTATCACATCTCTTCTCAGCCTTCATTTTGATCAGTTAAAGAACTCAGAAATCTCTAAGTCTCATCTTGCTTTATACTCTCTATTCCTTAAGTCATCCCAGAACCTGTTCTACAGAACCTATTCTACTTCTAGGCCATTTTTTTGAATGTGCAAGGCCAGAATTGTTCATAGTTTTCCAGTGAACTTCCTCTGATACATTGTAGAGGAGGATTCACCCATATACTGGAAATCCACTAGAAATACTTCATCTGATAATTTATGGAAACTATTTGCTTTTGTTATCTTTACATCACACCTTTCTTACACTCCAAACCATTCAGTGCTTCATGTATTTACTGTGATCTCTCAAATACTACAAATACTTTATAATCAACATTTTTTGTGCTAAAGTCATTAGTGATAACATTAAATTAGAATCCATCCAAAATAATATACCTTACCATCTAATCCACTATTGTCTCCCCAATTTCTCACTCACATTAGATAATTATTTGGTTGTGTGAGTGCATTGTAACTTTGCTCATATTAACTAAAGGCATATGCTTAAATATTTCTTTATTTTCTATACTTACAAGAGTGAAATTCTTCTCTTTATACTATGTAAAGTTATAACCTTTAATGGCTGAATGTTCACAATGGTTGAAGTTGGACAAACTTCGGACTTACTTGTAAAACATTTTAAAAATTTCTGATAATCTTTATAGTTGTTTCAGGATTAACAGGTAATAGGTTTGTTATCTTCACAATAAAGATGGCTCTCAGTATCCAAATATGGGAAGAGAGAACTAACAAAAGCTGATCAAATATTTAGAAAAGTCTGACTATGAATAAAAAGGGTTGTCTGAAAGGCAAATGYGAGATATTAAATAGTAATGCAATGGAAGATCAAAGAACAAGCAGAAATATAGCAGGTATGCATGAGTGACTACTGGAGAAGAACAYGGAAATTTCACAAAAAGTACAGAAAAAGCTGTCTGCCCTCAGGCAAAGAATTCTGATCAGATCATGATCAAGGCTGAAATATGCAAAATGCATTAAGTTGAACAGGAAGTGACTTAAGCACTAAGTAACTTTTTTTCTGTCCATCAGTAAGTCCATCCAGCATGAGTCAAAGACAGAAGTATAGAAAACCAACACAAAGTAAGTCATCTGGTCATTACTCAGTCCTCCTCTATCCAATTTTATTATGATCTTATAAACAAGGACAACTGTGTATTGTCTTCAAATTTTCTCAAGTAAGACTGCTTCAGGTGACTTAAAATTACTCGCGAGCAGCAATTTATTTAATTCCAAGTAATCTTATAACTGTTGTAATAACCACGGTCTTCTCCAGATTTACAAATAATTTTGCCCGTGACAAGACATGAAAATACTTTACTGTAGTCCAGATTAGATCTAATGCATTTGCCATACATACCCTTCTTATTTCATTCAGGCATTACGAACTTGGTCTGCAAGGCTCTATCTTTGATAAATCCCAGTTGCATCGTTCTCCATTTTCTACTTACTTCCATAACTGAAATTCTCCTTCTCTTGCACATTTGCAGTTAAGTCTTGCAATCATTGCAATAAAGCTGAACAAACTCCTCTTGCTCAGAACATGTTTTCATCTTAATGGAATATAGGAGTTATGTTTGCTCTTCTCTTGTCATACGGTAACAGCTTAGTTTGATAGATTGGTTAAGTTCCTGCTACCAAAAAGTTTACAGACTCATCTTGGAGCCCTAGAATGGAAATTAGGTGTTAAAAAAAGAAAAAAAAAGAAAAGGCAATCCTTGATTCTCTTCAAACTCCTTTGGCATGGTTTTCCTTCCTTATCCCTGGTCCATCTGGTCCATATAGCAGACCGAATGCAAATAGATATTCCCTCCTATGAAGGCCTGTTTGCTCACTGGCTCAGTAGTTTCTACCAGTTGATTTATAAATGTTTTGTTACCCTTATGCTCTTATCCATCATTCTGAAAGCCTCAGCCTTTCCAGAGCAGTTCTTCCCCCAGGTAGACCTTGCAAAATAAAGAAAACCAGAATGCAATAGGCAAACAAACCGAGTGGAAAATGACAGTGTCATGGATAACGAACTGTTAAGAATGAAAAGACAGGCCATTGTCAGAGGAGTACAGATCCTGAGGACACATTCTGGCTGCCTGTGACTCTGGATGGACTAAGTAGAGTTTCAGGAAACAAAAACCCAAAGATTATTTCTTTTTTACTTTTCTGATTAGTAGGGAACAAATGGACTTAAACTGCTCCCTTTGTTGTGCAATTAGAGCAACCTACTCAAGCTGACCTTGCTTTGAGCAGGGGTTGGACTAGATAACCTGCAGAAGTCCTTTCCAACAGCAAATGTTCTATGATATTGTCCTACTAAGCCTTGCATAATGTCTGCATCTGATGAAAAAGTGAGCTAAGCATTTTTATGCTTATTCTCCTCTTTTTTTTCCCCTGATACACCCTTTCTGTTTACCATTTGCTGTTCATACGCTCTCCATATGCTGTAATGGTGTTTCCTGTCATGTCAGTTACACRTAGTCCTTGTTCCCATTCTGTGATCCTTCTAGCTTTATCTCTGTGGGTAACAGACAGTTCTAAATAGGGAAATTCCAGCTGTGCTAGCAAATGACTGACTTGTGAAACAGGCAAAAGCAACTCTTTCTGGCCCTTGAAAAATGTGCATGTGTGTACTTTGTTGCTTTTAGAAGTTAATTCCTAAATGTGGGCTGATTTCTGTCTATATTGCAAATGTGCAGAATGGTGTTGTCAGCCAAGTTATGACCTGAAAAATTAAGGTGACATTAATTTGCTTCATTGGAATGAAGCTCTGTGTTCTACTTTTTTTTAAACATGTAACAGTGATAGAGCTTCATCTCAGGAGATCTGCTGCTTCTTCAATAAAATAAAATATCATTCTCAGGGGATTATGTTTTTGTTTTATATGTGTGTGTGTGTAATCTGTGACTTTTCTAGTAACAGTTAAATGACATTAGAAATGAAAGACCTTTTTTTTGAAATTTGTCATTTGCAAAACAGTAAAGGAAGCTGAAATATGTTTAGCTGAGCTTTATACCAATTGAAAATGCTACCAGATATAAATCCAGATAATTTCCACTAATAACATGATTATAATACCTAATAATATGTTAAAATATTATTATAATATAATTGCTAAATCAGTAAATCTCTCCCAGCTCCTCCCTTAGAGTAGCTCAGATCCTGGAGCTCCAATCTGACTCATTAGGATTCAAAATGTACTGCCACCGCAGTACCTACTAGGGCCTCCAGACATTTTCCCCTGCATATTTGAAGTCACGATCAAGGAGTGATAAAAATAGTAATCACTAAGGAAGGAAGTTAGGAAAACTTAGCTATACAGATGTAAGCTGTGTTTTGCCAGTTGGCTTCAGATAGGAGAATGATCCCTGGTCTTTTTTTTTTTTTTTTAACTGACATAAACATAGCCTTTAGCTACATCTTGAGAACTGCCACAGCAATCATTCAGAGTGAGCTGGCCATTAGGATTAAGACTCTGATCCTAACATTTGGGACAGTACTTAACACCTGCAGGAACTGAAGACAAAGATCGCAGTATCACCCAGTCTGAAAGCAGAGGCCAATGTGCATAGGGGTAGGGTCAAGTATAGCACTGAGCCCAGGAAACTGGTAGGGATGGGGAATCTCACCAGAAASAGGGTGGAAGGGACTCCAGGCCTGGGGACTGAGAGCAGAGAGAGAGGAGCTGTTTGCTAAAGCAAGCATGCATTTCTTGGTTCTGGAACAGTGGCAGGAGCAATTGGAATTAGGGTATACTGGGACTCATAACAAGCAATTCAGGAACCAGCTGCGATTTCAACATCCAGTTTGACAAATTGGAGCAAACCATCTCCAGCACAGCCTGGGTCTGAAAAGGCGTGCTATGTGGATGGATTTGTACAGGCTTGTTTGCTTTTGCAATGAATCTTGCCTTAGCAAGAGGTTTTGGAAGCAGCAGTTTTGTGTATTCTGGAGATTCTGCAAGAATTCAGAATACAAAGAGTGCAGTCCAGTTTAGTTTCAAGTTTCACCTTTAGCACACTGGTTTTGAATGGATCTACAGCTTTAAGTGAAACCCAGGCATTGCAAAATATCAAGCAAACAAAAAATAAAACACACAAAAAATGTGTTGAATCACAAAGACTAAACCTAGCTAGAATTGATGGCTCTGCTTATTATTTCCATTCTAAGTTTTCTTTGGTTTTGAATATAAAAAACTGTCAAAGTGTATAAAGCAGCAACCACTTCTATTTGATTCAGAAGTAAAATTCTTCTTATTTCAGAAAATCACATCTACTCAGTGTAAGTGGGAGCAACGATTCCTGTTCTAATACTCTTCATTCACGTCTATTTGCTAGAGCAGAGACCCAGACACTGGAACTCAGCTCTCTTTGAATGTTGCAATAATCCCTAGGATGATTTTATTTTTTGTCTGGGAAAACTAACAACAACTCTCTAATGCAGTTCAAGAGTTAGAATGGGCCACAAGTCATTCCCAAGAGGTGATTCAGATGTGGCCTTCCTGACTGGGAAAGTGAGGGAGTTTAATAATGTGGTCAACCCTGCCAGTTGGCCTTAGGGCCAGAAAACAGACCCTGTGACAGTTAAGCTAACTAGCAGGGAGATTAACCTGAGGGATAGTAAAATATAGAGGACTATATATAAATATTGTCCTCCAGATACTAAATAAACGCAAACAGTCTTACCAAATTTTTAATATTAAGCAATTACTTTAAAAGCTGTTGTTCAAAAACAAGTTGTCTAACAGCTCAGTTAGTTATTTAATAATAAATAACTGAAGGCCATTTTCTAGCAATGCTATCTTTGTGTTCCATTGTTCCATTTACCAAGATGAATATGCCACTCTACAGTAATCCAGCTACAACCTGAGTGAAAATGGGAATTTATTTCAGCGGACATCATTTTTTGTCCACTTTCCCAGACTGATAGCTTAAAATCTAATTTTTGAGTGGTTTATCYTACTGCATCCAAAAATATTTTAACATGTTAATTCTGAGCCAATAAAATCTCTCCTTATGTTTGGCTTCACTTATTCCTTATGCTTCAAGGAGATTTGTACGATATAAAAGAGTTTTAGGCAATAGCTTTGCATATATCAGATATAAACAGAATGAGAGAAGGGAATGTCACTGGTTAAGACCAAATTCAATTATGTGGCATGGTTTTAAGGTAAAAAGTCTTACAGTCTACATCCAGAAATGAAGGAGGGCTTCAGCTACGCTGTTCATTCCTGCTGCATGCACATTGACTAGCTGCTAGTAATGAGACTGGATGAGGGGGGAGGGGGGAAATCTCTGTATGCTGAACGCAAAAGGTATCTCTGAAGTCTCAGTTTTTATGGGATAAGCTAGGATTCTAGGATAAGGATTTGGGCTTGAAGGATGAAAGCAACCAATGGAGGGTTGAAAAAGAATGTATGGAGGGAGACTGCTCTCCAGGGAAGAGGGAGCATGGAAAAGAGAGAAAGAAAGAGGAGGAGAAGACTAAAGGCACATTGTGAAGTTTAAAGTAAAGGAGACAAGAAGTGGGAAAAGAYGAGAAAAGCAAACTGAATAAATCTTTGCAAGAAAAATCCATGCCAAAACTTATATCTTCATGTATACACCAGCAAAAGCAATGTATGAACAGCCCATATATCATCTATTTTTTCTTTACATTTTTAAGTTTTATTTTCTTTTTACATTTTTCCATCTTTAACTGGTATAGCAATGATTTCTTCTTTTTTTTGCTTTGCTGCTTTCACCCCTTTCTCTCTCTGTAGATTCATTGAGGGTTGGTTATTCTGAGAATATAATTTAGATCACTCTTTCTTGAACTACTCCCATTCTAGCACACTTACGTTATGTTTATGAACACTAGGAAGAATCTTTGGGAACAATTCATGCCTCCTATCTGACAAAACAGACGAGGAAAAAAAACTGTTAGAGAAATCCTCTTATTCCATRGCAAAACTATTTATCCCTAGTTTGTGGTATTGTTTGGTCATGTGTGACTTACGTAAACAATTATGAAGCAGACACATTGGGAAACAGTTTATAAACATATGTTTTATTAACTGTATTTATTAACTTTATTAACTGTTCCTTGAGAACATGAATATTTATTAGTCTTTCTCTAGGGTACTTTCTACTGAATAATGATTTGAAAATGATTAGAACAAAAATAAATATAACAGACCTTGTACTCTAATGTCTTTTCTATTAGATCACTGGACAATGGAAAATGAAAGCTGATTATGCAATTGTTATTAGCTGCCAAACACACCATTACTGGTAATTGGCTTTCCAAACTATTTTGACAGTTAGTATGTGGATGAGAAATGTCTGATTTAAAATGGACAAGGAGCATTTAACCCAAGYAGCCAGTGACTCATGGAATATATCTTGGGTGAAGGCATATGAACTTAGAGTGCACAGAGTGGGCTGCATTTCAGATTTCAATAAAGATATCCTAACTGAGGCAAACAGAATGGGGAAGTCATAATCTAAGAACCTAATGCACCTAARTGAAGCTCTGAATCAGTCTCTATGATTCAATACTGATTCAAGCTAAAATCAGAAGGATCCTACTATCACCAGTTTATACTCAATCCTAAATTAAAATATCACCTAAACTTAATCAAACCCTCATCTTCATTCAGCTTTCACTAAAAATTGTTTTCATCATTTTCCGCAGGCACTATTGCATTCTTTAGTACATACACAGGTAATCCTTTACATGAATATACACACTCAGAGGGAGAAATCTCTCTCTCCAGCATAGATACTTAAAAATAAGTATAATATAATGTCCAATATAATAGGCCTGTGCATGACCACACTCCATAAATAAAGTGAAAAAGACTGATAAGCAAACAACAAACAGAATCCTATGGAACAGTAAAATTATGTGTCTAATATGATATTAGTACTATGAGTGATTGTTCAGTGTGGTAAACATCCAGAAAGAACCATCAACTTTTTAGCCAAAATCAGCAGAATGAATATGGGAGAATGAACAGGAAGCTTCTATGAAAATAACTTAATTACCCAAAGTTCTGTTTTAGGAACAGTTTTACTGGCAATGAGTTTTTAAACTATGTCACCTGACTACTGTTTTTTCTCCTTTTTTGTCATAACAGGAAAGGAAGGAAAGGAAGGAAAGGAAGGAAAGGAAGGAAAGGAAGGAAAGGAAGGAAAGGAAGGAAAGGAAGATTAATTTGCCTGTTCTACTTTGTCACTTCCTTGGGGAGTCACATAGAATGCCCCAGGGCATTTCCTGGTGAATCTGTGCCATAATGAGAGTGTAAGCTAACTGGAGCTGACATGAATGTACAATGCTATGAGTATCGAGCAAAGTTTTTCCATCGCAGTGGAAGTAAAACTAAAACATTTCTTTTTGGAAAAAAAAAAAAAGACACTTATTTTGCTATACATTTACCTATGCCATTATCCTATGCTATTAAACATTGAATACATAATTATAGTATTCATATTTTCAGATAATATATATTAAGCATAACATGTATATTAATATTATATATATATATATAAACAAATAATCCTAGAACTCATAAAATCTCCACCAATCTTTCCAAAATTCTGCAAATTCCAAGTTGAACTAGAATGAATCAGGAAACATGCCGTGTTACAGTATACATCTCAATCAAATGCTTTTATACAGCAATCACTTCAGTTTTTCATCCCTTAAAATCCTTAGCTCTGTGCACTCCAAAGGATTTGGAAGTGACTTGCATTGTATATCACCTTCATCTCATGAGCAAATGCTTTCCACAGAAGAGAAGTTTGAGTACAGATGTTAGGGTGTACCACTGCCTTGTAACACCAGGGATGTAATCATGCTAAATTGATCTGAAAGGGAATTTAAAGGAGGCAAATACTCCCTTTTCTAGCACTCTGTTTAGAATGAAATCTTTTGGATACTCCTTCTGTGCCTATTTTTATCATTCCAGCTATAAGAAATCTCAGAACTATCAAATTTATCTCCATTTCCATCACTCTCTAAAAGCTGTACAAATCTAAACTCAGTGAAGCTTTGTGACACTGTTAAAACAGCTGTTTTAATTCCCTAATAGCGGCTCAAGAAAGAGGGTGTTAGGAAGTGTTGYTCCTAATAGAAGCTAAATATCTTTTACATAGCTTCTTAGTCACATTTGAAAAGCATTGGCATGCCATTACTATGTAAACCATACTAGAAATACTATGTTTAGTCCCATTAACATCACTGCTGATGTAAAGCAATATATAGAAGATCCATCATAGAAGTGCATCCCTCARACTATTTTTTTCCTGCCATCAGCCTGTTTTTCTGTACCTTTCCATGTTACAGTTCATCATGCTACACTTATGCCATTACACTGGATTTGAAGGAGTAACRTATCATAAAACACCATGGCTGAATTTGGCCTATGCTCTCCTCTGAAAGATAGGATGCAAAAATCATTACTTTTTTCAGCATTAGTAGACAAAGGATAAATGAAAAATTCAATTTCAATGTGGAAGGAATAAGTTACTCCTGTTTAATAATCACTCAAAAGAAAAAAAATCACGTTTCATAAATGGATTTTCATTTAAAAATTAGTTTCATCCTTTTCACATTCAATCAGTGAAGGAATCATTTCTGGAGTTATACAGAAGGGGTGCCAATTCTTACAGCAAACATGGACATTTTCTCTGTTTTAAAATTCATATCCAATTTTGGCAAAGGAATTGAAATGTTATTTTTAAATATAATTGAATAAAGATTAATCTACCATACTCACTATGGAAATAAAAAATATTAGGTGCAGATTTGGAAATCCAAATGCATAATATGGAACACCTGCGAAACCAATCTTTTTGTGAATTATATTAACAGAAATCCCTCCCCTCTGTATCCCTTTTCTGTAGAAATCCCTCTTGATACAATCATTTGTCTTTCTAGATGGCCTTGAGAGAATTAAGATTACTGGTAGCAATGGAACAAAGAGAATAAAACATCTTGATGTGTATTTACATGACCATATTTGCTTTTTTTAAGGCCTAATAAGTTGCAATTTCTTTATCTTTAGGAAAGGTGTTCTGTTTCAGTCACTGTACTTTCTTCCCCTTCTTTTCCCTTTTAAGGGAAAATTAACTAGAAGGACTTTTTAAAATAAAATTTTACTAGCAGGTTTCATGGAAGGACTTCTAAGGTTTTTCTTCACAAAGCTTGCTTTCTTAAGCTGTGGGTCTTTTGGCCCAACTCAAGATAGAGTGGACCAACAGAAAGTATTTTTGAGAGAATTACAGCAGCGTAAACTCCCCAAAATGTTTGTTTCACCAAGTGTGGGCCCAGTAGGGACTATCTTGCTCCCAGCCCTTGGGACACCTGAGCAGAATTCCTGAAGGAGAGGAGCCTGGTCGAGCCTCCCTCCCTGGAAGTATGTGTAGCTGGGCTCAACAGCCATTCCTGCACAATGCTGACAGTGTCGAACTGAATTCATTTGGGGCAATTTCTTCATCTCACAATGAAGATGATTTAATTGCAAAATCAGTTGCAATATTAGGAGGAAACATCTCTGAGAAGAATCTGAGGGCAGAGGTGAATAATTTAAAAACAGACTTCCCTAAATGCATACATGTATATTCTGATTGGTTTTTTTTTTTTCATTGAAGCTGCTCAGCAAAAATTGCTCTGAGATTAACCATCACTCCTTTATCATAACTTTAACTTCAAACTACTGATATGCTTTTCTTAGCTCATCATCATTTTTTTGGTAAGACAGCAGTGTAACTTTTCAAAGAAATAAGAGCTACATAGTTTCTTCTTCCAGTGCTTCTGTGTTTCTTCAATCTAGTAATGCTGATGGTAGTTTTCTCTGACTCTTTACGAACACTGAATTGGCTGCTTATCCATTAAAATTCATTAGCAATAAACTTAAATGTGCCAGTAAACAGTTCAGGTGCTCAGGTCTAGAGAAGAACCATGTCTGTACCTTATTTTTGCAGAAACTCCTTTTTTTTTTTTTTTTTTTNTTTTTTTTTTTTTTTTTTTTTTAATAATTGATCTATAACATTGACCATATTCCAGAAGTATACGGGAGGAAAGTAGGCTCTACAACTGACACCCATGAAACTGAAGCCATTTTCAAGCCAACCATTTTATGTGAATTACTTAAAAGTTTATATTTCAGTCTCTAACATAAAAAGGTTGTAGATATTGCCCTATCATCTACAATACCACAAAGCCTGTATTTGGAGTAATTTAGCAGCCAGATGCAATGAAAAAAAGAACATTCCGATTCCCTGCCAGGCTCCAGCACCATGAAAAGCTGGCATATGCAAGGTAAGAACGTCATCACATGTTTTACTGAATTGGACTCCCTAGAAACAGTGTTTCTTCATAGCTCTTTAATGTTGCATTTACTTTGATGAATTTTGTTTTCACAGGCTTAATATCTATGTTCCTTTCATATCCAAACAGACAGCAGGAATTTCTGATGCAAGAGCCAAACAAATTAAGCACAGCATGAGGTTTATTAGGTGCAGATATATAGAAAACAATAATAATAATATCCTGAAGAGAATTAATCAGAAGAATGCTCTGTTCATTACACAATTGTATTAGTTAGTAGCATTTACATTGTAAATGTTAATAATTACTACTGAACTTGGCTTTTTCACAGACACACATAATGACCAAGTTTTTGCCCTGGATGCCTACAAGCCAAGATTTTTGTTCTGTAAGCATTTACCATCAAGCTTAATGGGTGAGTTGTTCAATTGGCTTCTAGTCTGCCCCTTGAGTTGGTCATGTACCTTTTATAGGGCTAGATGCTGCAAGTCTGACTCATGAAAGACATGCTTGGATTATGAGTAACCCATTTGTACCTTCACTCCTCATTTATATGTCAGTATAAATTAAAAAAAAAAAAAACCCAAAAACTCAAAACAAGAAAAAACCTCCAAGAGCTCAAAGGGAAAAAGTGGTGTGAGAGAGAAGAAACAGGTCCAGTCTGGTTCACCTTTGAGTGTAAAAGTTGCTAAAAACTATGCTGGCAGAAATATCATGTAGGCATGTTGCTAAGTTTGGAGGAATGCAGTGTGCTCCAACTTTCCATTTGCCTAAAATACCCTCTGTGATGGCAGTGAAGAATCACTGGCATAAAGATGGCTTTCCTCTAACTTGGAATTCCTTTGCCCTTGGGAACTCCTCATTCTCTCCTCTCCTTTACAGCTGGCTAAAGATTTCTTTAACAGTATTGGCTAAAAGGGACAAGGCAGCAAAGCTGACCTGGGAAATCAATACCTCATTTTGCTTGTTTAATGATGCTAAACCCAAGCTGGCTTCATATCAGTAAAAAATTTATGGTCAGAGGCTCCTTATTGCCCTTTTTGAATCTCTGTCCTTTTGGCCTGGTTAAAGACAAAAAGCGAATATTATTTACCAATCATATGCTCAGGTGACAACACAACCAAATATAACCAGTATTATTAATATAAATGGAACAGCAAGTTATCATAAATACATTTCTAGTGATCCAGTGAACTTCTAACAAAATGCCATAGAGCCTGGTGCTAAGCCTGAGGCTATAGAGCATTTCCACAAAAACACAGGATTACATCACTGCTGATAAGCTTTGGCAATAACATTAAGTTTGGGGAAATGGTAAATAGTGAGTTGTCACATCGTGCATAGACAGTGACTTACCTGTGAACTCAGGTAGATGCTTATTGCTTAATAAGCAAAGTCCGATTAAACAAAATTCATCATAATAAAATCAAGTAGAGAGTTATAGATCATGMAACCAGATAAACAGGTCATATATGTAGAATGGGAAAAGCAGTGACTCCATAAAGGACAGCAGACTTGAATAAAATTAATCAACAGTTCCCAATTTGATACTGGGGCAGGAAGAGCTAACAGGCTTACTAGATGTTCATAGAAGGAATAAGTAAGAACAGGGAGGGCTTTCACCATTTTATATGGCATTAGTGACACTGATCCTAGAGTGTTTCAATCTTTTTGGCATCCACATTTTTAAAAGGTTGAGGAAAAACAGAGGAATGTTGAATGAATGGAGGAAACAGAGGAAACAAAAGCTCCCAGTATGGTTTAGAGGCTCAGTCTGCTTAGTTTGTGTGAAATTTGGACCATTATTTTCTCTAAGGGAAAAATATCAAATGCTAAAGGGTTCTTCAGTTTAGCAGAAAGATGTAAAGAAGAGAAATTGAAGGGCTCAGAGCTCAGCAAATCCAGGTAAAATCATCAAACATTTTAACAGTAAAGCTCGATAAGTATTTCTAATATACTAGGAGAGAACTGATGGATTTTCTGTCTTTTGATCTTTCCTTATCAAGGCAGGATGTCTTTTTAAAGGTATTTTTTCATAAAATGAAAGTTATTGGGCTTAAGCAAAAGGCAACTGGGGAAAATTTAATAACCTATCATACGCAGAAAACAAAACTAGATAATAGCATGAACAAAGGTACAGTCAGATGGTTAAAGCCTAATCACCCTCTACAATAGGTGGAGAAATTTAAAAAAAAGAAAGAAAGAAAGCATGAAATTTGCTCTGCCCTGAATTGTCATCTAGAGAAGAAGGAGAGGTAGCATTCCTAGGTTAAATTTAACTTTTATGACCTCTTCCCTGGCATCCAATTTACAGACTGTGCTGCTGACATCACTGAGGTCAGAACAGAAGAACAGAGAGAGATAAACCAGAACAGGTTTTGAAACCAGTTCCTCACTGCTTCTTCAGTCCCCTTTGCATGAGCCATTAGACTTGCCAAGCATTTACACCAAAGAAGACAGTTATCTTTAGAAGAAAGTATGTTTCAGGACACTTTTACCTACCAGCTTTGCAATAATGTTGCAAACCTCTGTCTCAGCCATCTAGCCCTACCTCTGAACTACCTCCCTCACAAGTTATGCTAAAAACCCAGGTGTTTCTACTCTGAAGTGTTTGAAAAAAAACACTTCCAAAACTTTTACCTCAGAGCATTATTCTCGGAAAAAGGCTATGCACATTACTGAAAAATCACAGGAATATTAGCAACAAATGTCTCTACCTACCYTGTGCTGTTTACATTTCAGTTCTGTTTTATTAATTGCCAGGAGTCTGTGACCATTTTCCTTACTCACAGTTCCTTCTTATTGGCTTTTCTCCAAGATTCAGGGACAACTTCATCACACCAATTAACCAAAGAAAAGAAAACTGTGTGCACTTGATTGCTGTCACAGCTGGAGGTGCTCAGCTATGTATAAAAGATGCCTGGCTATGAATCTCTGATACAAATTTGGTTGCCTTTGTTGCTTACATGGCTTTTTTTTTTTTTTAAAGTAATTTCACTCAGAAGACAAATGTCTATTGAAACAACTGCTGCAGCTGTGTGATGCTGCAGACCTTTCAGAGTCATGGAAAATTCTCTTGCTAATGTGTTTTTGGATTCATTCTCATGTCAGTGGTGTCAAGGCAGACTCTGTTCCATGCCTGTAACTGTTCCTCCACGGCAAACACGCAATACTGTTTGTTAGGTTTTTATTACTGATCTTCTCCCTCCTGCACCATTTGCTAGAGTGTAAATGCTAGGATGGGTATGCTTTGCAGTCATGGTCCAGTTGCATGTACTGAAATTCGTTTCTCAAATAACTTCCAAAGAGCGTTAGTACAAATGTCATGGAACTGTTCCCACTGTGTATTTCTTTTGGCCATCCTCTGGAGTTCCTAAATTTGTGCAGACTGCTAATTGTCCAAAAGGCTCTACATATAAGCAGGTCAACAGACTGGAAGTCCTGGAGCAGATTACTGCATATTCCAGCTTTTGCAGCTCTATATTTCATTGACTTTCCAAACTGTCATTTACTGTGATGATCCTTGCCCACTGCTGACTGTCACTATTATTTTCTTGGAGAATTATTATAGATGCAGATAAAAAGACATAAATCAGATGGATATTTGGTGCTTGTATGCAACCTTTCTTATTCTCTCAGCAATTGCTGTGAAATGGCAAAGAGCCAAAGTTTGTATATTCTGATAATTCACAAATAATTGCTAGCAATCACATAGATAAGCACAGGGAAGCTTCATTGTCAGAACAATTGGCAGCTGGTCTTCTGTGAACTGCAGAGAGACTTTGGCACAAAAAGGCTGCAGAAACCTGGGACTTGAAATAAAGATCTACCTACTAAGGAAGAATAGAGTTTTATAACAATATAAAAACAATTATCATCTTTCTACAGTTCACTCCCAGTAGGAAAATATTTTATGTTTATTACATTGGGCTTTTTACCTTCATAGAAGTAAATTCCTAATTAAGATGACTGCAAGAAAAGTGAGGCCCCCTCCAAATAGTTGCTATGGGGATTAAACTAAAATCTTTAGCTCAGTCTTCAGGAATCCTTAGCAACCCAGAAGCTTACAGGCCACTTATTTTCTAAGCTTGCTTTTGTAAATAATAGAAGTGTCCTCAGAAGGAAAATATTTGTATGTTGTACACCATAAGCCTAGCATCTGTTAACTGTTTTTTTGTTTGGTTGGGATTTTTCTATTTTTATTTTGCTTGCAAAATACATGAATCATGATGTAGATTTTTCAGTATTTCAGGCAGTAAATCTGGGTATGACAGAATTTTGGCTCTCTAATATGTTAAGGTGCCATAASGAACTCTAACCAACTTCTAATCAGAAAACATTTGTGTATTTTCTTCACATAAATTTTGCAAAAAAGTCTAATGCAATCAAAGAGATTCACAAGACCTTTTTTAGTTATTGTACTCAAAAGAGGAAAAGCTGGATTTTATCTGTGGTTAGGAAAGCTAGCAGAGGACATAAAGATACAATTAAAGTTACACCAGAGTCACATTGTATCCTCTTGCAGCAATGATATCAGGAGATGATATATGAGGATAAACAGAGTTGTCACCTGTCAGCCCTACTGAACATCAGTCTTGCAAGAACTTGTCCAGAGCACAGATTACTGAAGTGCTGTTCTGTGACCCCCTTGGCTGCTTGACATGGCTCTGCTGCTGCTGTGGTTGCCACTCAGAGGGAAGGCCACAGGCAGACCTGGCACTTATGGCATGAGAGAGACAAGCAAGACTGACAGGGTCTTCACAGAAATGCTGCTGGGGGAGAGCCCAAGCCCCTGCTTGCACAGGAGGGAGGACCAGAGGCTGTGCTCGAGCAGAGCGAGGACAGTAGCTCCTGCAACGGAGGAGGCTGGAAGCTTGAGCCTTCTGGCAATGGGAAGGAGGCTCTTCCTCTGCCTGCAGATGTGCAGTTACAAAGCAGGTTTAGGGCCCTGGCAACAGGAGAGGGGAGCAAGGTTTCTTGGGGAAGCCTTCTGGCTGGCTATGCCAATCCCTGGGTTGGAACCAGCTCCATCAAGCAGACCTGATGGGTACTGGTGGTACCCATCCACTGACCAGACCTGCTGTCTCAGGAGCTTTGCTGCTCATCCAGGGCCCAGGACTCAGATCCCAGGCTTCAGAGAAGGATCCCTGAACTGTGGAAAGATTCATGTGACCCTAGGACCTTTTGCAGCTTTTTCCTATGGGTAAATATGACATTGCCAAAGGAGATCTTGAATGGACCAAGCAGCTCTTGGAGTAAATCCTCCAGGAAGCAGTTTCCAAGTAGATGAAAGATGAAACAGTAGCTGGGAAGAGTCAGCATGGTTGTACCTTTCTTTCTATGATGAGATAACTGGGTCAGTGCACTATTTTTTATACTTCCACAGCATTTTAACTTGCACAGTGAGAAGATGGGAAGCATCTTTCATCCACAAGAGAGTCATAGTCCACATGGATGCTAGGAAATACATTGATGTCTATGGCTTAATTTTTGCTTCTCTCTCATATCTTGGTTCATATGATTATTTCTGAATGTACATATTTCTTAAGTTCATAAGAACTGCAGAACCTCAAGCACTAACCAAACACCTGTCAGACCTCTTAAAGTCAGGCTTAGTTTTACTGATATCATGCACTGTCTTAAGTTATATAGCAGCAACATATAAATATTTTGCTCAAGAACTTCAAGGTGTTTTGAAAGATCTATGAAAGCAGGGGAAGACATATATATGAAAATTACAAACAGTCCAGTGATAAACCATGAAAGAATCCAGAAACATCCTTTATCCAGCAATAAATAAACTTACTATTACCAAGCCCTGAAAATACAATCATACTGTTTTAAGGACACCTATCTCATCTGTTCTTGAAATACTCCAGACATACAAATCCATTCTTCATTTTACATATTTTTTCTGGATTTCAACACTACACTCTTACAATATTACACAGGACTGTTATACTACCGACTATGTCAACATTAGCTATGCATGTAATTCACGTATTACCAAGCATAGTTGTATTACTGTCAGCAGCAGGACACAAAGAACAGCTGTCTTCAGTACTCACTCATACATAATGAGAAGTTCTGAAGACATTATCTTCAAGAAATTACTCTGCTCGAATATTGTGGACTTTCCTTATTTCATCTAAAATTTGTATCACCAGTTACGTTTTCATGAAGAGAAACACAATTGGTTCTTGATGTTTGTGTTTATTTGCCAACACGCATAAAAAAGAACTAAAGACATACTCAGCCACCTTCTCCAGAGCCAAATTAAGTTATTTTTGTCCAATTTTCTTCTTTAAAGAATTTGTAAACAGTTTTTTGTTAAGAAAGTTTCACTTTCTTATCCAAAGTGAGTTTATATACTAGAAAAAGTTAAATAAAATATCTAGATTTGCCATTTTGTAATGTTATGTAAATCATGACGATTTATTTATATTTTCACTTAAAGTGCTAAGATACTGAAACTTAGATTATAATCTTTAAAATGGAAATATGTGTAACTGTGCCTGCTCATGAAGTGCAAAGTATCTAATTGAATTAAGCAGAGACATTTGCTTATAATGTTATACAAAAATCCATTCTCTAGCATTCAGGGTTTGGATATCTCTATCAGTTTTCCACATATTTTTCCATTTATGAAGATGCGCCAGAAATTTATCCTTCCACACAAGAAAATGGATATGTCTGTGAGGTGCAGAGTAGAGATATACCTTCCATTCCTCTTAAGTTTTAACAAAAAAAAAAAAAAAAAAAAAAAAACCTTAACAACCTTATTGCTTCCAGACTATTTATATATTGAAATTATTCAACTATTGGAAAACAAACACTTAAACTAAACAGTATGCCAACCCATGAGTGTTCTATGTTTGGACACTTCCTTCGCTTTCTCCTCAGCAGAGCTTTTGTGGACTTTCAAATATACTTCAGAACTTGTTCACTTGGCCAAGTGTTCTCTTGGTTGAAAATCATCTTTAGTTACTGCCAAATGGGGACATTTCAAGTGTTTTTTGCAGTTTAAAAGAAACTATTTTAACACATGCAAACTATAAAGTTGATTTACAGTTACACAGTTAATATACTGTATTTGGCCATGAATCCTGGCTGCTTATAATGTAGTCATAAATTTAAGAGTTTTTTTATGATGTAATGTTATCTACTTATTGACAGTTTATCTTGTTAAAAATATTATTGAGAAGCAGGAATCTAACACTGCTGCTAGTACAATATTTTTTTCCTCTTTGAAATACTACTGATTCTGGAATCCTTTGCTGATGACTATAATCAGGTGATTTTCCATGTGAGCAGCTATGTATTTCTCACCTGTGGGTCGTGAATAGTGTTCAGTGCTGACTGGAAGATGGATTGCTAATTGTGATTTTTGAATCACTAGCCAACTGCTCTATTCCATAATATCAAAGATCCACTGGACTCATTTTATTCCTAGTGGCAATTTTTTGAAATTATCATAACAAAGGGCAAGGACCCAGGGCAGGTATTTGATGCATATGGGACYTTGTTTCAAGGATAAATTTGACTTGACAATGGAACTAGGAATACAGGCAAGTAGGACAAGGCAGGGATGGGGAGGAGGCATTGATTTTTAGTCCTGAACACACAAGAGACACAATCCCTTTTGCTCCATGGAAGAAAAGTGCACCTTAATCTTGAGCCTCATCAGAGAGGAAAGTAATAAGGCCTCAGCAGGGACCAGGTCAGAACTACAGGAACTAAAAAGAATCTTCTTAAATAAATCGTGCAATTTATTACCAGAAAATGTTCCCAGAAGAATCTAACTTAATGAAACTAGATCCCTTTCAACTTTTTTTCTTGCTAAGGTCAAGCACTTTTTGCAGCTATGGTCTATGAAGCCTACTAGGTACATTTACTTAAAAAAAAAAAAAAACAGAATTAAAACACTTAATTCTCATCTAGAAAGTCTTTCACATGCTGGAAATAAAACATGGATTGCCACATCTGTGCAACAGTCATAGACTGGTATGCTCCAAAGGGGAGACATTGATAGTGAACCAAGTTGTAAAGCTCTCTGAAAGGTCGGATCCTATCTGAGGAACACCATGCCAAAAGGTCTTAGATTGTTTTTCTGTATTTAGATAGAAGCAGAGTAGCTCTCCAGCTAATATCTTCCCCAGACCATTGGCACAAAGCAGGYGTGCCTCAGCTCCAGTTCTGGAAGCCTTGTCTGCACTCTCCTGCTCAGCTCTAAMTTAGCCTCACTTGCCAGGATTTGCTTCACATATTTTGGGATCAAGTCTTTAAATTCACTGGACAGAGATGTCTTTGGTTTGGGAATTTTATATTCAAATATCATCAGGCAAAAGCCAAGAGACATTTTTTTGTTAAAGTCTTCACTGAGAGGAATATTGTTTTTCTGCGGTGACTGTTCACAGATGTAGCGAACACAGATGACAAGCCAAAGCAACCAGCAAGGAGATACAGGATTTCCCTGAATCATGGTGAGATGACTGTCAGTGGTTGTTTCTCTTCTCCTGTTCCCCAGGACTTCCAACTTTGGTGGCTTCTGCTGTACCATCATGGTACAAATTACTATCAGTTTTTATGTAAAAATGAGAGATCATGTACCCTGCTATGCCAACAAAAAGGAATTTGTCAATAAGGAGCAAAGGAATAGGAGACGCAATGCATAAAGAATGTAAATCACAAGAAATAGTTATGAAAGGAACAGGAATGAATTCTCATGCTACTTGAAGCAAAAGAATGTCATACATTTTTATCAGGGTGATCCTCCACATCTAATATGATGCCTTCTTATGTATCTATCCATGTGGGTTTTTTTCAATGCCTATTATAAAAAAGCCAAGCCACTGAACCTATTTGATGGACTTTTTGCCAAGTCATGTGAACAGTTCCTGCAAAGTTTGATTCTCTAGCCCACAAAACTCTTATATTTTTCACCCAATTCAAGGGCTGTCTTTCTGTGATTTTAAGATTCATGTATTATCCCACTGGAATCTAACTATATCTCCCAATATGTCTTTTTCATAACTCTGTACCAAACAGGCACAAATTTTGTCATATGTCTCATACTATTCTATAAATTAAGGGGATACTTTTCTATATGACTCATGGTATTGTATGATGTCATTAAAGATGGAGAAAGACTTTAGAAAAACTCTCTTCTTTTTCCCCTTTTCCTAGGTCTCCAGTTCTTTTATTAGACATTTCACAAACAGCAACACTTTTATATGAGTGCTACTGAGACAGATGTGCTGATGAATAAATATGGTAAAAGATCTATCAGAAAGGATATATAGTGAATGTCCCAAAGCATAATTGTTTTCATACAAATTATGTGCAAAGAATAGAGCAGCACTGTAAACATATTTAAAAAAAATGAAAAACTCTTTATTTTTCATATTTCTAGATCCTTATCCAATTGGCTTATAAATACGAAGCTGGATCGTTATCAAGTACAGACTCATTTAGCTTCACTGACAGCAGCATACTGTTATATGATGAGGTTGTGAGACAGAAATGAAAATCAGGGGTTATGTGCTATATTTTAGGTTGCTTGTCTAAATAACATTAAAAAATTTTCAAAAATATATTGTGGAGAAGGGAAGGAAAAGAAAATAGAAGAGAAGAGATTAATTTCTTCTCTCCAGGGACAAGGTAGTAGGGCAGCCTTGATCAAGCATTGCCATTCTTATAATAAGCTGAAGAGCAATATTTTTCCCCTTGAGCTCCAAGTTATATTTCATATGCTCTCCTGAAAGTCAGGAGAAAATAAAAGCTAGCAAAGCAATTAGGATAGTGCAAGAATTATGATAGCTGACACAGTAATGGAAGGTAAGAAGTTCCAAGTTATCCTTTAGCTTGTATGGCACAGGATTCTGTTCTATTCAATAATATATGTTTCCTTTTCTGCAAAGAGGCTTTTACAAATGCCATGCCTGCTTTCTGACCCAGTCTAAAAAATAAAAATAAATAGAAAAGATATCAGCCGCAGAGCCAAAAAATGAATATCTGCCAAGCACAGGCTACAGAGCATAGGCTGTGGAGCTCGGCCTCACAGCAAGTCTTTGTCAGGTTCTACATCAGTTTTTATATGCCTTGAAAGAGTGTTGTTCCATTTTGTTTCCAATATCATCCCRCTAGATAACATAAAAGAATTGGTATTTCCTATAAAGCATGAGTAAAATGTGTTTTCATTATCTTAAAYGTAATTATTTTTGCGCTGAATGAAGTTCTGAATTAAAAAGAAAAAAGCTCACTGTATAGAACAGAAACAAACAAGACTTGGCTGGGTTTAGTGAAAGAAAACATTTTCTCATGCATAAATAAAGGTCTATTGATAATCTTCTGACAAGGTCTTGCTTAATTTAGAGAAGAATAGCTGTAGGGAATGTGTATTGATGAACGGATGGATGATACATATTATMTGTCATTACGTTTTTGTATTATTAAGTTCCAGTCTTTTTCAGTTTTTTTTTTCTATTTCCCATTTCTTCATTCTCTATAAATATATTAATCAACATTTACGTTCTCTTAGCCCATGGATTCCATGGGACTCCATCTTCCCCTGTGCCAGATAATGTGTAAATGGTCACATTTTCCAAAGCCCTCACCATATTGAAACTCCCACTGTCTCACTGTTAWTGTCAACGGCTGCCTTTAAGGGTTACCAATACCGCAAAAAAGTGAACAGAGGTGGGGATAAGGAAAATAAAGAGGAGCAATAGATACATATGAAAAAGTCTTGTCCAGAAGGGAGCCTGAAACAGAATTACCCTCCCTCTTGCTCTCTTGTTTTGTTTTGTGTTTCCTGTGTTCTGGCTGTGGGGGCAGAGGTATGAGTCACTTTTTTGTTTAGAAAGCAGCTATTATATAGGGATCACATTGATTATGAGTTTAGTCTATGACTTGCCACCTAACATAAGTCTTTTTCTCCAGTCATACAGCATCTACTATTAATCTTCTCCATAGCTGCCTGCATCTTAAGCTATCATTTGCTATGAATGCGTGCTCAACAGGAATGCTGTTCAACCATCAACTCCTTAAGCAGAGATATTATGAAAAACAGTTATGTTGGTTTAAGTGGTTTTTTTTAGTCCATCTATTTTTTGCCAGGATTTTGGCTATAGCTTTAAAACTAAAAAGTCAGCAATTGGGACCTGGAAATGGAAAAATGGAAGCCTTTGGGACAATAGTTCCATGCAAACAGGGAAGATCAAGCTGCTTTCTTGATTAATGGCTGATTTGTTCCAATTAGTGATGTCACAGCTACACTCCAATGTTTATTATGAGGTAAATAAATATTCCAATTGACAAATGCACTTCTCTTTTTTCTAATAAACCAGTGTATTCACATTGATACTCAAAGGGATTCATAAGCAAATCATTTAGGAATCATACGTACAATTAGATATCTATGCAACGCCATAAGTATCTTTTATTTAAGAGAAGGATAAAGAGCTTGGAGGTAAAGGAACAGGACTGAAAATGAACAGAAGTGATTTGCACTCCCTTCTTCACTGGACAGCTGAAATACAGATTAGAAAGAATAAATATAACAAAATGGGAAAACAACAGCCACCTAAGCTAAACYGTCCCAGAAACCATTCTCTGGCCTCAGGGCATAAGCTGGCCACCTCCACACAGTCAGACTCTGAGCTTCCAACATACTGYGGCAGGGCCAAAACTGCCTGGTGGGAATAGCCGCAGCCTGTGCTAACTCCCAGACCATGGAACTTATTGGAAGAAAGCTGGTTGCCACACCAAGGGCAGTTGTAGCACTTTAGAGATGATGGAGTCTGAGAGACCAGGAATGTCCCTTGGTACTGCTTGGCTCACAATAGAGGTGCAGCTGGTGGATTCAGTTTGTACCCTTTGTCTCCAGTGGGCAGTCAAGATCCAGCTCCCATGTTAGTTAATGATAACACTACTGTGGTGATTATATCAGGAGAAATATTTATATTTGGATATTTAAGAGACTCTTTCATTCCTTTTTTAATTTTTTTTTTTTCTACCTACAACCCTATGGCATCAATACTGCAAACTGTTTTGTGAGGGTTTAAGTCATGGCCCATATGAAGATACTATCATATACATCATGTTTTTTAAGCAGATCTGAGTCCAGATGCATGGAATAGCTCATTGGATTGTGGCATATTTTAACTTCCAATTTGTCAGAGAGGWAAAGGTTATTTGACTAAGATTTAGAGTATGCCAGTTAAAACCAAATAGTATAACATAAAGGAGCATGAGAAAGAGAAAACTGTGGGATGGTTAAAGAAAATGTGYTGTTTGCAAGGAGGCGCATGTTCCTGCTAGCAATACATATAGCAGGCATGGAAACAAACAGTGAACTGTTGTGAATAAGACATTTCAAAGTGAAGCACTATGTAGATAATAATGATATTGCCTGGAGCTTAAAATATTCCTTTGCCTCATTGTTTAAGCAGAAAACAGGACAATGTCTCAAGGGAAAAAAAAAATTATATTTTCAAGAAGTAAAAATTGCTTTTATCAGTGGGCAAGAACAGAAAAGAGCATAATTAGAATTATGGAAAGCCACCAAAATTCCAGATCAATAATTTTGAAAGAGGTTCTGTACTGAAGATGATAACATGGGATTAGGAACATATTTTTTCTTGTGGCTTACAGTGAATAAAAGAGATTTAAAATTAGGGCAAAGATAGGAATACAAAATGTTTCCAAGCAGCAGTTTCCATGTGTTGAGTAAGATATGTATTAAATAAGTTTGTTGAGCAAATAGCTGGAGCAATATATAGTCAGGAAAATCCTGTAGGAGTATCACTAGCATTTATTTTTATGATAGTGGTATGTAGGAGTCCTGTTTACCTGGGGACATATACATGCAGTCCTGCATACCTGCATAGTAAAAGACTTTCCCATCTTCAGCCATCTAGCACAAAGACAGAGAGTAAGACCCAGGGAGAATAAGCATAAGATTTTCAAGAGAACTCAAGTACAATTGAGGCTCACAAAAAAGCTATTTTCCAAGAGTGGAATTTAGTGAATTTGAAATAGCCTAAACTTTAGACAGAAAGGCTAAGAGGAACTCAGTAGAGAACAAGAGAATATTTTAAAGGATAGATAAGGTGCACTTTGGAGGGTGGCTTCTTTTTTGGCAGGCCACTAAGGTCCAGTAATGCCTCCAGGCATACATCATGCAGACATGTACAGGTCAGCAGTCTCCTAGATTTTAAAGGAACTTCTACAGCTGATTGCAGGATATGGGCCTTAGATTCAGATTCTCAGTGACTGCCACTTATGATTTCCAGGAGTAAAAGTATGCCTATCTGTTATTTTGCAAGCTTGCTTTGCCATAATGCCAAGTCATCTGCATGCGAAGCTAGGTCAGACTGGTGATCCTGAAGCTACAGTTAGGTCACTGCTGTAAAGCAAGGCATAATATCTTGGACTCRTGATGAACTAATAGTACTGCATGATGTCTGCTACTGTTCCCCAAGACCAGCTCACATCTGCCTAAAAATACCACAGACAAATACCTGTGGTTTAATCTCTGACCTTACTGTTCTGTGGTATTTTCTCATGTGAAAGAATTGAGGCTGACCATCATATTATACTGTAGAAATGTGCTTTTCTGCAAGTGTTATCTTCTTCTTATTGTCCCCACACTTGCACCCTCACCAAGTTTGCAGATGATATAAAACTGTGAGGAGTGGCTGATATGCCAGATGGTTGTGCTGCCATTCAGAGGGACATTAACAGGCTGGAGAAATGGGCAGAGAGGAACCTCATGAAGTTCAACAAAGGCAAGTGCAGAATCCTGCACCCAAGGAGGAATAACCTCGGGCACCAGTAGAGGTTGGGGGCTGACCTGCTGGAAAGCAGCTCTGCGGAGAAGGACCTGCGAGTCCTGGTAAACAAGTTGACCATGAGGCAGCCRTGTGTCCTTGTGGCAAAGAAGGCCAACAGCATCCTGGGCTGCATAGGAAGAGCATTGCCAGCAGGTGGAGGGAGGTGATCCTCCCCCTCTGCTTAGCACTGGTGAGGCCACACATGGAGTGCTGGATCCAGTTCTGGGCTCCCCAGTACAAGAGAGAGAAGGAGCTACTGGAAGCAAATCCAGTGAAAGGGCTACAAAGGGACTAGAGCACCTCTCATATGAGCAAAGGCTGAGAGCTGAGACTGTTCAGCCTAGAGAAGAGAAAGCTCAGGGAGGATCTTATCAATGTGTATAAATATCTGATGGGAGGGTGTAAAGAGGACAGGACTGGCCTCTTCTCAGTGGTACCCAGTAACAGGATGAGACACAATGGGCACAAACTGAAATACAGTAATTTCCACTTGAACACAAGAAAGCACTTCTTCACTGTAAGGGTGGTTGAACACTGGAACAGGATGCCCCGAGAGGCTGTGGACTCTCCATCCTTGGAGATATTCAAAACCCATCAGGACAGAGTCCTGGACAACCTACTGTAGCTTGAGCAGGGGGGCTGGACTAGACAATCTCCAGAGGTCCCTTCTAACCCCAACTATTCTGTGATTCTGTGATCTAACTGATCCCAGAAGTCTCCCCAGCTCACACTGCACCACATCACAAAAGCCTACTATGCAGATCAAGGACAAGCATCAGGAACACAACATTTTCCTCCCCTTTGATCTCAGCATTGGTCAAACAGTTTCAGTAGTGAATGTTTTGTTTGATTGTCCGTCAGGTCTCTCCAAAGAGAAATTACCATTTGGTTGCTTTAGAAATGTATTAAAAACAAACTACTGAATGTTTTCATATATAAACAAATTAAAATATAGAAGGCATTTGTGCTTTTTGCAAATACTTTTTTCTCATTAAACGGTTAATACAAATCTTGTAATTTCTTCTTTTTTTATTAGTAACTTTTAACATAGCAGAGAGAAGGCAAATGCCTTTTGGAATCAAAGCTGCATGCCCTTGGCGATAAAAGTGTATGGCAAAGGAAAAGCATGTAAGGCTGTCTCAGCAGCAGGGTACTGGCTCATAAGCTAAGAGCTTCCACAGACTGACAGTTCAAAATTGTCCTTGTCCCACAGAGGCCTCAACTGCCTTTTTCCCCTCCCTTGACACTGCCTCATCTTCTTACCSCTCACCACCCGCACCCTAACAACAAGAAACTCCTCCTATTGATCCTGCAGAGAAAGGCAGTTCGGAAATGGCAAATGATGTGAAAGCAGAGTAAAAAGCATTTCTCAGGCCAAGCTGTGCTAAAGAGGTTTCCTTTGACAAGAATTTAAATGGCTTTAGTGCAAGCAGTTGCATTCTTTTCAAACAGAATAAAAAGACAAAAGTTATATAGATTTCTGTCATTACACAGCACAGCCTGTGACAAGCAAAATTTCTATGCCTTCTATCAGAAAGCGCAAGTTTATTGAGTCTAATTTTAACCCTTCGCAGTACCATAGCCACTGTTCCACCAAAGTGCTTGTCAGACGCTACAGGAGAAGGAGGATCTGTGACAGTTTTAAAGGGCGTTAATACAGTGACAGCATGTCAACACACACAGATTCCCACAACACAAAGGAAACATCAYAGCAGTTTATAGGTCCCCCAGAAACACAGTCTCTCCCAACACCAGCAGGGAGAACCCAGATACATGGCACAATCTAGTATCACAACTCTTTATTCATATACACCCTTTCGAATTTATCATAAAACTTTATCTCATGTAAGGACTCCCAGAATTTGTTTCTTAGGGACCCTGATATAACACCAGATATTAGAGACAGATATCCAGCATGTTAGGAAATAATGCCATCGTTATTTCCTCTCTGCTTTGCCTGCTTGCTCAGTGGTCATAGGAAGAACTGGAAAAAAAACAGGGGGAGGATGCTAGGGGGAGGATTGTGCTCTGCACATGGCTTCAAGCAAACCTTAGTCTAAGGATCCATTTCTTGCTTTGCTTGGCWTTTGGTTTTGGTATGCTCCTGATGACTACTGCCGCTTTATCTCCACAGTCTCACTCCCTCCTGCACACCAATAGCAGCAGAAATTGTCCAAGTCCCTGACAATTTTATTTCATCTCCAGCTGAAAATACACACAAAAAGGAAACCTTGAAGCTATGTGAGACATGAATAACTGCTTGTATAACTCAGAAATTCATAAAACTTGGAAGCAGCTGTATCTCATTTCCCAAGGCCAACTGAAACTCCATCCTGTTCTTCCAACCTGTTCAGCCTTGTTCTACACATCAGCAGGGACACTGAGAAGCCAAGTCTTTGGAAGATCATCATACAATATTAACAGTCTTTGGAATAGCATATACAAAGCACAGTACTCAGTGCTGTAAAAAAAATCAAGTAATCCTCGTCAGGTGAGACAATGTCCTTAGTGCTATTATTAAATTTATTTACAGATCTGTATAAAAAAGGAAATATAGGCTTATATGAGACAGTAGTAAATGCTACAACGTGCAACATCAGCAGAATAAATTTCAAGCAAACTTGATCTCTTTGCCTCTAATCCAGCCACTCTGGTTTTGTTAGTTCAATGCGCATGCATTCTCATAAAACATCTTGCATAACCTAAGTAGAGCTGACTCAACATTTATTGAAGCACAAAGGCAATTTAAATATGAAGAAACTGAGAAATTCTGTTGGGAATACTAGCTAGCTGAGGACTATAAATGCTATATAAGCCTTTGCCAGAATCTGCTCACAATAGTTATTTGCAATAATAAAGTGGTCATTGTAACATACTGTGTCTGAGGTTCCTCCTCACACTGAAGACAATGTTAGGCTTCAGTAAAATCCAAGAATGTGTTACCCCACTGAGCCCTCTATAAAATCTAATTTTACATTTTCCAATAAAATTCCATGGTGCAGTTATTCTATGTCATTGTTTTTTAGGCAAAAAAGAAAACATGCTCAGCTGTAGCTATTTGTTTTGATGTTTGAGGCATTCTGGTAACAAGTTTCAATTGACTAAATTTGCCCTTGTTTTTACATCCAAACCAGGACAATAAACATGAATTGTTATGTGTAAGTATGTGTGTTTCATAAAGCTTAAATGGGTATTATAATTCGCTAGAAGCAAAAGAAGAGTTGCATGCAGTAGGAAGTCATCTGCAGTGATTATGGAATTTGACCACAGAGTCAATCATTGTGGTCTATGGCCATAGCTCCTCACTTACGTACTTAATTGTGGGAACTAATTAAGTCACACTGCTAATATCAAAGTTTCTGTCCCTTTCCCATCCTCTCCCTTTAATTTCCTCTAACTGGAACCAGTTAGGACATGTCTGAAAATTTGTTTGTTTGCTTTTGGTTAAAAAAAGCAGCTGCATCAATGCCAAGATGTCTTGCAGAGAATGTATTGATTTCAACAGGATTTACAGTGGGAGACTTCAGACGTTCAAGGAAGACTCTTGGATTGTTTCCAGTGTCAGAGACACGAATTCAAAAGTTGACCTTTCTGATCAGAAAGCAAATGTTTCACCACAATTGTCTTTCTCGAAAATGTCTGAAAGGTTTTGGTTTTATTCTAATTCAGAAAAAAAACAAATTTTGAATCCTTAACAGTTTTTTCAGACAGAATTGTTGATTTCAGTCCAGCTGTTCATCCTGTGAGGATTCTCTTGAAATGTGAACTTTCTGCTGGGGATGGAAGACTGTCACAGCAGCAGCCATTCTTTCAGTGCACGCTTCTATCCATTTCAGAATTAGAGCCTTAGACAGATCATAATTAAGAGCAGATTATTCTCAAAGGGCATTTAAGTCTTAAATATTTTTCTAGATCTGGGCCTAATCCTACAAACCCTTATCCTTATGTCATCTTTAATGACATAAGAAGTCTAGGCTGAAGTCAGAGATGTTTTTATGAATAATGGTTTACAGGATTTTAATTTTAAAGTAAGGGACCTACAGTGATATTTTTTCTGTTTGCCTCTCCTCATGACAGGAACTACAAAGGATGTGGCATCAGACCCTCTGAGGAGAGTTTCTAAGTGGACATCATCTTTCAAAAATAAAAGAAAAATACTGAATGTTGATCATAACTTACAGATTTCAGAATTATCCAAAGACATCTGTTACCACTACTTAAAACACACACACACACACACACACACACACACACACACACACACACACACAAATGAGTTGCAGAAATACAGACTGTACCTAGCACTACTCCATGAAGAATAATCAAAGGGCTCTAAGTGCTATACATATAAATTGGACTGTGCAAAATTATTTGCCTAGCTTATTTTACATCTTTCCAAATTACACAAAACAGATTCTATATTAAAACTTATTTCTACAGTATGTATGAACAAAAATTAGCTGTATTTTATGTCTTTTTTTCAAGCATACTCTTTAAACAATCATTTATGTAAAATGAGGTTTTTGCAGGTTTAACACAATTACTGCAGATGAGAATTTTAGTCTATTTTTTTTACTTTTATGACACTGAAAATACAAATTAATCACTCTTACTTTCCTCGAGCACAAAAATAGTCAAAAACAGACATCTCTGTCGCTTGTATACAGAATTCTGCCCTAAGTACTATAAAAAGACCTTTAATTAAGGGTTAAAGAAGTGAAAAATTCACATCAAATATTCTTTTAATAAGCATCAGAAGAACTGATGAACTGCTGTTTATGAAATCATCTGTGATTTGGGGTAAGTAGCATGCCATCATGTAGGACACGGGTCTGGAACACATATGTTAGAAGTCTCACTCAGATCTTTTTAATATGAATTTTTTCTGGGTTTCTGGGCTATTTAAATAAGTGGGTTAGAGTATTTCTTAGACCGAGCTGAAATAAACCTACCCTAGTAAACTAAAAAGTGGCAGGACCCATTCATTGCCTGGCCTTGCTGCCACATGGCACAATCTGGCTATGTATATTCTAAGAAATTCTTCTATTCCCAAAGAAGCTGTCTGCTTCCATACTGCTGCATTGGAAATGGTCACCAGCCCACAATAACTCCTGAGCTCTCCCTGAAAAATTGTTTGGGAGAGTGCTATCTGGCTGGGGCTGAAAGTGAGCCAGTGACTTTTCTGACCAATTAACAATATAGGAGGTTGAATCCCAGGGCCAAATGCTATGCCCTGCTAAATGTACCCTTCGGTGCGAATCTCCAGTTGCCTGCTCATCTTAAAATGATTATTCTGAGAAGATATTGCTTAATACATACTATTTTCACCCACCCCCAC
Source organism: Apteryx rowi (assembly GCF_003343035.1). Classification (NCBI taxonomy): domain Eukaryota; kingdom Metazoa; phylum Chordata; class Aves; order Apterygiformes; family Apterygidae; genus Apteryx; species Apteryx rowi. Next base: position 69,269 of record NW_020447272.1, on the reverse strand, counting down.
GATTTACAAATGAATCAGGAAAGGACTTTATCATCCTTCCTCGCTCGCTCTTCCTTTCATGGAAGTTCAGCCACCTCCCAATGAACTTTTACCTCTATGTCCCCCTTCCTACAACAGGCACTTCTGCAAAGATCTGGGGAATTTTCTTGGTCTGTAACTGTGTTAAGGCACAGAGAGATCTGAAACAGCAGAGACAACTGGTGCTTATTTCCAAAAATGATACCAACTTTAAAGGAATGTGAGATGCTTCAGACAGTGAGTGTGCACAGAAAAGCATGGTAATTTGAAACAGAATTTCAGCTCTGGCTAAGGCTTGCTAGAGCTAACGGGATATTCCAGAAAACAGAAATATCCCAGAAAGCTAATTTTCTGATAACCTCTTCCCCCAGGAACAAATGGAATTGTGCTTCAACTGAATGGGTATTAATAAATTATATAACAGGAGCTGGAGAGGCTTGAAGACCAAGTCACAAGGGACTGAGCCCAGGAAAAGCAATCGCAGAGTACATCTGTACCAATCCAAGCTCCAAAATACACAACACAGTTGTCATGGAAAGGACAAGTAAGATAGTTTTGCTTATTGGAAGGGCATAGCAAGATTAAATTGGGGGGGCAGGGAGGGCTGGGAAGGCACTTGGGGCCCTGACATTGCTTTTTAGAATTGTCTTCTTTTCTTTTATTTGAGATTAAAATATTCAAAATTAAAGTCATTTTTCTTGTCTGAAGTTTTGTTGTTTAAGGCATAGGAAGAATCCAAGGTGACCAAACCAGTGGAAGTCACATCACTGAATGTCTTGCTCTTTAGCCATATGCACTGGTACTTGTACACCAAGCAGCATTCCTATATGTCAGGCCAGAGCCCCCAACCCCTGCTGCCCACGTGGGCAGATGCCAGCCTACAGGACTGTCAGGGATTTCCCCGGCGTAAAGGCCACTGTTGTCCAACAGAAGGGAGAGAGCAGCCCACTGTGCTACTGAATCAAGGTGACTGGAGGGGCATAGCCTGCATGTTTCTTTTCACAGCTATACCGTGATCTTCTGGGGACCACATGCCAGTGATTTTAAGAAGGGCAAAATGAATCTTTCTGCATGAAACAAGAAATTTAAACAACATAACCYAAAACATTAAAAACATATTAAAAAATTTGAGAACATTTTCTAAATGATAGTCATTACAGAACACAGTCCAAGTGAAATTATKTCTTAAAGGAGCTATAAGGCTTTTATGCACACACAGGCTGACGTGTTTGGAGACACTGCCATTGAGGTTTTGGATAACTTGCAGCATGATACTTCATTCTAAGCTTTTGTGAGTAAAGTATGCATGATCCTTAAATATCCTTAGYTTAGTGTAATCATGTTTTCAACATCCTTAGCATTCTGACAAACCTTGCCAAATTTTGGAATTACTAGCTACATAAAATCTAAATCCTTTGGTGGTTGCTTCTTTGTGAGTCAAGGAAATATCTTATTAGTCTTATCAGATGTTAGTCTTATCATGGGTTCAATTAGTATCTGTAACTTTCCATAAACCTTTTTGTCCAGGAATAATCTCTCAAAGATTGCCACTAGCCAACATTATTAGAATTTTCTACTCACAGCTAGTGAAGAATATCTCAGTCTTCAGAAGTTAATGTAAATACTCCTCTCCCTCCACTAATTGAGCAGAAATAACTCTGAATAAGTATTCCCCAAGTCCTAAAAGATCCTTTTTTACTTCTTCATTTCCCCAATGATTTCACCTGCCATTCCCRCTCTGTCAGTTGTATTTACCCGTTCCAGCTTCTACCAGTAGCTCAGTGACTAGCTTTTACTAATGAACTGTCAGACTGAAAGAACTCAGATGAGAACAGAGGCTTCGCTCTGAGCTTCTGTTCTGTAGCTTTATAAAGAACTGTATTCGCTTTCAAGTGCAAACCTGTAGTACTGCCATCCCAGCAGGAAACAGGTGAGCAGAAGAGCTGCTGACTCAGGCAGCTGTTAGGGACTTCCAAGAAAATGGAAAATCACAGATGTTGGACACAAGTGGAGGAAAACAACAGGAAAAACTGTCTAGTCTTTATTTAAGTGAACATTCATTAACCGATATTTACTTACAAGAGCATAGCAAGGATAACTGTACTTCTATATAAACAGCTGTTCCATATCATCCCATTCCAGGGCATCTTCTCATGGTACTTTCCATGAATAGCTATGTTCTGTGACTTAACAAATTTCTTCATCTTCCTGCCCTTCCACATGGCTATCCCATATCCTCTATCCCCTGCATGTTTTTTTTTTTTTTTTTTTTTAATGATACGGCGACCACCGAGATCGACTCACTTACTAATATTTCCATCCATGTGGTTCTAGTTCTGAATCTCACCTCATGACATACAATCTCCATTCTTTTTTCAGGATGTTGTGCTACAGCATACTCACTACTCCTGTTATGTTTGTCTGTTATCATTTCTTCATGGGTTAACTCACATAGATAGCTTATGTGGATTGAAGAGCTACTTCTACTCTTACTAATTTTTTTGTTGTTTCTAGGACAATAACCTCTGATCCCCTTCCTAAACTCCTTTTCCACAAATCACATTTTCCCCATGCAAAGTCAGTATCAAGTCTTTCAGGTGTTCATGAAACACAAATTGTTGAAAACAAATGTTGAAATGTTGAATTGTCAAAACAAATTACAGACATACTCCAGGAAAATGAAAACCTTTCAAAAGGGACACAGAAAGAGGTATTCAGATATGAAACTTCACTTTTCACACTTTAATGACGAATGATTACATCTTTGTGGTGTTTTTCATAAACAGGAACATGGCAAAAATAAACTCTGATAACCCATATTTTAAAGCGTATTTTTGATATGCTTTCCTTCCTACCTACTTTTTGTTGGATTTTCGATTTTTTACCCTTCAAGGTTATAAGTATGCAGAATTTTCTACTGCTTGGTATGCAAGATTATGGCTATTACTTAATCTTTCCTGCTCTTACAAGTACCTTCCTCTCACACTTRCATCAAGATAGAAGCTTTGCATGTCCTGTCTGGCCCTGGCAAGAACTAACAGGATGCAATTTTAGGATTAGTAGAGCATTAGCAAATGACAACAGTTCGTAACATAGTCAAAAAAAAGGGAGTGGTTAAGACAAAGTAATTCATCTGTTAGGTTGTTGATCTGTATTATAGGTACATTTTAAGGAAACACAGCCCCTAGGATACACTGAAACTTCATTTATGTTCAACAGTAATCAGATAATCATTAGATATAAGAAGGAGACAAAAGTCAAGGTTTAGGGGTTTGATGCTGAAAAATATCTCTCAAGAACAGAGTGCTCCTTCTCTGTGATGACCAAATCATGCCTGAGAAAAAGTCTAAGTGAGAGGCAGGCAAATTTTTGCAATTAAATTCCAACACATAATGTTAATATTCTTGTTCTCAGGGTTTTTTTCTGTAATTTTTTTCCCCAATTTTATAATAGAAAACTAAGTCTTTGCTTGTTAACTCTTCATTAAGATCATCTGTCAAAAGCAAGCTTACAAAACTTTACAAGTAAAAGTACTCTGTTTCTCCAGAAATAACATGTTCAAAGAAGGCATTAAATACACACAAGTCCTTCTAGTGTCTGAAGCACAGAATGAGTTTAGGTTTCACACAAGCTCATGGGTGTTTTCCCACCAAGTTTCTAGGCTCAGTGTGAATGTTGGTAAGTGAATTTCTTAGGGAGAAATTCCCCACATCRGCAAACACCAGCGTCCTTCTGGCAAGGAGGAGTTAGTTGTGAGACAGTTTGCAATTTAACATAATTCCATGTTGTCACAGAGGGCCTCTTTTATGTATTCATACACCACTACCACACACTCATCTTTTGGGAATGTATTTTGTTGTCCTTCAGGCGGTGCCTGACACAAAGAAGATCAGTAGACCACTGGAAATATTTGTACATGCATCAAAAATAACCAGAGTGTTTCCCAGATCAGTTTTATACCTAAAAATAAAACCAGACCCATAAATCAAACTTTGAACAAAGTTTCGGCTTTGCAGAGGTCTAAAACTAGCAGGATGCAAGGGCACATATGGGGAAAACATGATGTGTTTGGAAGGATAGTATTACAGCAATATACATTTCCACCAACAGCAAGCAGAAAGGTTGAACACATATTTATACAGGAGTAGTAAAAAGTTGAATGATTTAGCAGAAAGTGAAAATGAAATACAAGAAGTAAGCCCACAAAATAGAAAGAACAGTAGTTAGAAATTCTACACTGAGCAGTATAGAAAGGAAAATGTTAATGAAAGAGGAAATTCCTAGGCTCTAGTGAAGCATTGCTGACTTAAAGTGAACATTTCAATGGGATAAGTTTCAGTGAACTTTAGGCATTTCTGACGTTTACATTAAATCATTTATTAAATACAAATCATTGGCTCAGAATTTCCTGAAGTCCTGAGTAGGAGGGCTTGGGAGGGCTTGGGTGGGCTTGGGTGTACTGTAAATAAAATAGAAAATCTCTTTTTTAAGTTTAGTTTCAGAAGTGAGTTTTACTRAAAAAAAAGAAAAAAAGATAGTGTATGAAATTTGCTAGTTTAATATGTTAGTTGACATTCCTTTACAGTATTTTATTTTCTGATTTATCATCTGAGGATATTTTTGTGTTGTGGGATTGACAGTATATATTTTATATTGTATAATATTAAAAAAAAATAAATCCAGCTGGATGAAATCAGATTGTCTTGCAGATGTTGAAATCCAGTGTTGTTTGAGTGTAGCTACTTACACAGAATTTAAATGTCTCCTATAAAAAAATTTCTTTTGTACAGCTATGAAGACTCAAACTGTGTTGCTTTTCATTTGTGCTCAACTGTTACTCCTCTTTTATTTTATTTATAACCATTTGTCACAGAACCTTATGCCTAACCACTTCTTCCAGTTTGTCTAATTTATTTTAAATGTTAGCCTGACTTACAACTTGAAACATAAGTAAGGTCTGAGATGGCTATTTTAATTTACTTTATTAGCTAGGTAAGAAAGCCTTTCCACTGAAACAGCCTGCTCCAGTAACAAAACAAAGAATAATTTGTCTAACAATGATGGTGCTTTTCATTTCTGACTGCCGTAAAAGACACAAAAGACTTGGATTCTACGACTGATCTTCTGTATTATTAGTCAATTAGACATTCTGAATAATCAATTAGTTAATGAATAATTAATTAGTTAACTAGACGTTCTGAATAACTGTCTTGTTTCTCTGTACAGTTATATCTGCCAACCATTTTAGGAGTGACTGACTGTACTGTGTGTGTGCGCATGTGTGCATGTGTGTGCTTTCCCACATTTTGGAAGTCAGATTCCTTTAAGTTACCTTAAATTCAGCATCCAGGAATGTAATTATCTGGCATTCTAGTCTCTTTACAAATCCTAGTCTTCAGATTTCCCTTTTCTTACCGCTGTTGAGTTGCTTTTAGCTCAGTCAGATGATCTTGGTTGATACTAACTGGTTACTTGCTTCCTTTTGAGTAGTAATATCAGGGTTGTTTGTTATTCTCTGTATTTGACAAGCTTTTTGTTTTGGATTAAAAAATTTGTCAGAATTAACTAGTAGAATCCATGCCTGTCAATGCGTCCCTTTCAAAGTTTTTCCTTGATTTCTCCTGGAAGCTTGTTTATCTAGCACTCACCCTCACCTGGAGCTTATTGCACTGCAATTTAGGATTTGAAATGTATTCATTTTATTTTGACTGCCATTTAAAGTGTCAATGTGAATCCAAAAATCCTATAAGACCTGCATTTCTCAGAAACTGTGTCTGATGAGTAGAGCTGATTAAATATTTTTTCATAGGAAAATGCCAACATATTGAAATCATACTGAATGAAAAAGAACACCTCATTTAGGAAAAAGAAAAAACATCTATGCAAAAATGCTCTTCTACCACCTTGCTGGAATGGTATATTTCTCATGTTTATTTTAAGTTTTCTGCTTTGTAAAATAATTGTTTAGCTTTTCTTTCCAACTCAAAGCAGAATTTCAGTTTAGTCTTGGAGTTTTCTACTGAATGGAAATTCCAGATCCTGACCAGCTGTTTTTTTGAGCCACCTTCACAGCAGGCATCAGATGAGAACCCCTTGGTGAGAGTTGTAGATGTGTACTCCTGTTCCACTCTACAAAAGCAAGTGTCCAAGAGTAGAGACTGATGTGGCAGACTGTTAATAATGGATTTACCATTACACAATTAAGTGGTTACATTCAATGTTTTCACTTTGCRCAATAAGTCCAAAGTGGATGTGAAATTCACTTATTTTCTCTTAAAAGACATTCCCTACCATGTACAGCACAAGGGCAAAGTGGCCTTAAGTCATTTTTTTGTTCTTTTCATTCTGCACTGCTCCAGTGGCTGGAAAAAACTCCGCACAGTTTGATTTAGGGCATGGTATCACAAGTACTTCCACCTGACATATATTTGGGATGCTGCCAAAAGTGGCAATTTTTTGGCGCTGCTGAATTTGCATTACGCGTACTGTGGACCGTTGCTTTAGGCAACTTATGAGGATGGATGCCTTGAGGTAGCAAACTGTAATTGTCCTTCCAGCTGCAATTGCCTCCCCTACAGCCCAAAGTCCCATGTTGCTTGCGTCTTGTGTTGATGTTTGTGATAGATGTGATGCCCAGTGGGCATCATGTAGGGGCACCCTAGGAATCTTCTCTCAACAGGGGCTCACAGCTTTGTCTGCTAAATTCTCAGCCTTGGAAAGGAAAACTTAGCAAACCTGAAAATTCTTGCAAGGGCCGGCTCTCGAACTGGCTGACTAAACCCCTGTGGGCTTCCCAGCTTGGAGTCAGTCTGCAATAGAGAGGCCAGAGAAGCTCTGAACCTGAAACTCCTTGCACTGCCAGCCCCAGCACAGCCTTCATGAAAAGATTGCTGTGAAGCCAGACACCTTAAGAGTTTGGGATCTCCAGCAACCAGTTAAGCTGGCAGAATAACATACTTTTGTTCACTGTGAACTTGCTTCATCCTCAACATTTTTTGTCAAGCTTTTCATATTTAACAAATCAACACTTTTCTGACAATAATCCTTTTCAGCACAGAATGGTTTTAATAATGAGAATTTAACCTTCTGCCACTGTTGCTCATCAGGCAGACAAATAATACACAATGGTTCTGATCTGAAAGAAAAATTCCCTTTGCTTTTCTTCTAGAGACCTCCTCAAATAAGGCATAGAGACTGACTCTGGGCTGCATTCCATAAGAGTCAGTTCAGTCTCTCAGAAAATACACTTGCTCCTCTGTATATAAGACCATTCAAGGAGTGTATGAAGCTGACTCCAAAGCCTTTGCTGAGACTAGAAAGATATGGTAGTGATGGATCTGCTTTTGAATGCATGATTTTACTGCTGTTTGTCCAGATAGGCTTGTTAATAAATCTTCCGTATATACGCTGTCCTCTCTACTCAACAAAGGCAGGGCTTCCTATACTATAATTCAGCATCCAGAAAGCTGTTGCCACTATGAAAAAGTCAGTCCAGGAAGTGATCACATTTATCCCTTACAATGCAATGCCACTTAATGTTAATTAATGCAAAAAAAGAAATCATTAGGTGAAGAAACAGTGATGAAAATGTAGGGTATATATAAGGTAAACCATTAAGAACAGCTGGGAGATAAAACAGACTGCCAAGAATCTTTGCCTTTGAAGATGGCTAAAATAAATTTAACAACTGTTTCCTAAAGATAGATAAAGAATAATGAAGTTGCTTCTGATGCTAAGGGTTAATTATATGGCTAACCAGAGCTCCGTTTCAGCTGATGTCTCTGCAACTGCTGAGCCAAAGACGCTTCAGCTATTGGTCAAGAGGTTTATGTAGTTATTTACTGCCTAGATTAGGCAGATTTAGCTTTTCCAAAATGGTTTTAAAAGTGTTTAGTAACTCAGATCAGTAAGTCCTTTTCCTCTCTCCCACCCCAATGTGAATAAATATTTAGGAATGCTGAATAGTGTTCCCACTGAGTTTGATATCCCGGAGTCACAGCCAGAAAAAGCTAAATTGTTAAAAAAATCTATTCAAATCAGGTAAATAAATCATCTCACTTAGTTAATCACAAAATTAAGCATCTCCATAACTAAGGCATCTAAGTGATGACTTAGAACTTAGACTCATCATCTAGAAGACAAATTTCATCCCTGGTTGTTGGATGGAAAGGAGACCAGACTTTTATTGTCTTCTAGTAACTGAAACAGAAGTGTAATTATAAAGATCTGCAATTCCTTCCCTTTGTAAATTTCCATTTATGAGATCAGGTGATATCTATAAGTAGGGGACGTTGCAAAAATGCTTCAGAAATGCTTTCTATGCACTTTTTCTACGCACTTTTCTACGAACTCTGTTTATACTTGGGTTGCTGTCCTGACTAATTTACCTGGAAAGCTTTCTGGAACTTTGCTAGTTCATAGACTGTGAATTTGAAAATACATAATAAACTCAAATTTTCAAACATTCCACTTTCAAATAATATTTGCTCAGGACCATTGGGAGCATATCTAGCACTTAGTGGCTGTGCAGACAGCTTGACTCCTGAACATAGAAATTTCAGTGTACCTAGTATGAGAGGCTTCAAAGTTATTCTCTATATAATCATCACAGCACAGTCATGGATTTTCTATATTCTCAATAACTTACATACTTCAATCTTCAGAAATAACATATTGAAAAGTTAATAATTCTGCAGTTAATAATCTTATTAAACCAAAATAYTTTTATAACCTTTTTCAGATCAGCAGCTTTTTAAATTAATATTTACCTGTTTTGATGTTAATTTTCATGTTTACTTATTACTAAAACTATTTTTCCTTTTAAAAAGGATCAGCTCTCTTTCTGACTATTATTTTTCTCCTAGTTGCTCACGCTGAGCCCACAAGGTTGAGTCTGGGACATACCGATCATTCTGTGGAAAAAGACTAACGCCATCATAAGTCTCAGTTTATGACTTCATGGTTGAAACAAACAAAAGAAGAAATGGGATTGTGAAAGCACTGGCAAGACCACAGAAAAGCAGTGGCCAAACTTCCCTGTTATGCTTTATACACTACAACATTCTTTCAAAAAAAACAAAAACCACATTTGCCTCCTGACATTTTTAGAAGTCTATATTTGCAGTGCTGTAGATAAACTGCTATTATCTTCTAAAAGATACAAAACCTCACCACGTGCTTCGTATCAGACTGCAGTGATGGAGATTGGCTTTATTATACTGATCACTGTTACCATGATAGAAGTTCGTATCCAAACTTTAATTTGRTTACACACTTAAAACCATTTCACTGAAGCTATCGGAATTAATTTATATTTGCACTGTTCATTACTAGCTATAACAATAAACAGTAAACATAGGGCAAAATGTGGCGGATGAATGGCACGGACTCAGGAGGGTTTGCGTCCTGAGACMTTTATTRTTTATTTCTGAGCATATTTAAAAAGTTAGCTGCTTCAGTGGTTTCACAGACACACGTTGCTAAGCCAGTCATCATACGGATTATGTCACAGGGAGCCAATCATTGCACCGATCACGCACGCAGCGGTCACGCCTTGTACTCTGCTACTTGTTTGGAAAGGCTGTCTTGCCCTTAACCTTGGTTCCCACTGGCTTCTGCTAGTTTATCTGTACTTTCTCAGGATGTATCATTCCCACCTGCACCGGTGTTCTTGAGTACGTTTGTCTGAGGCTCCTGTTGCTTGCTACTTGCAACTTTCCACCAGTTTAACCCTGTCATGRCCCTCCACATCTCCCCCTTCTTTTACTAATTGAAGGGCTAAAGCTGTATGGATCTGCAGGGTCATGACTTGCTTCATACTCCGGTCAATCATCCTTCACACGCAGCTCAACAAGCATCGTACACAGATTAGTATTGCAAGAAACATAAAAATTACAATAAGTAAGTCCTAGAGTCAGTATGCATTTTAACCAAGGCCCTATAGCAAATATAGGCCAAAGACCGTTATTAGCACAAAGCAGCATATTTTATAGCTCCATCAGCGCTATCAGCGTCATGCTGATAGGGTACARCCTTGCGATTACGTGCTCCTCCCTTTTATCGGATTAGTCTTTATTCAAGGCCATAGGATGGCCATAGGTTTACTTCATCAATATCAAACCCCATTTGTTTGTCTACAAACATTATGTGCTGGATTGTCTTTTGCATGGCACCTTGTAGGCACGTCATTAAACATGGTAATATCAACAAAAGGCATATTAGTATTCCCAACACCAGTAGCCCTCCCTTTACCAGTGATAGTAACCATCCYGACAAACCCCATCCTTGGAACAGGTTTTGTAACCAATCGTTGCTTTGCTTTTTAATGTCTAAGGCTAGGCGTTTGAGGTTGTTGATCTTTCCTTCAATCAGGGTCGAACRGTCGCTCAGGTTGAAGCAACACATGCCTTTGAACTCTTCACATCCGTGGTTGTGTCGTAAAAGAAGGTAATTAATTGCTGCTCTGTTTTCCAACACGCCAGCAYGCAGGGCTTGCATATCTTTAAGCATTGCTGATAGGGCAACAGAAGTAGCATTGATAGTCTTAGCTAAAGAACATGCGATTCTTTTTAAAGTTTGGTRGTTCATAGCAACTCCCACCCCAGGTGTAAGGAATGCTGCGGCTGAGATTTGTGATGCTGAGAATAAGATTACTTCTGAATTGCATTCAGGGTCGAGGGATGAGACCTCCCTCTTATTTCGTGTTTGATCTCTAGTCATATCCTCCAGCTCTCGTTTGCTTGGCATATAGAGGCTCAAGCGACCGAGAGTACGGGGGCCGCCAGTAGCATTGGCTGGAATACAGGAGTAAGCTTTTACCCCGCATAGCCAAAATATTCCTGTAGGGAGCACAATATGTGCATAGTTAAAGGTTACATTGGTTGTGTGATTACACTTAAGAGAAGGCCCATCTTTTGTAAAGTTATGGCATGCTTGAGTTTTGCTGGTACAGTTTACCATCACAGCACACTCAACCGCAGGAAACATTCCCTTCACATTAAGTTCTATCAGTGTTTCAACATACGGTGTTGTGACAGAACCCCATCGAGACATGTGACCAAACGTATTGACGACGTCGAAATTTGCCAATATTGATTTGTTTTGCATTGTCTCCAGGGGTACAGGAAAACCAATAGTGCAAGTGGTGTAAATTTGGCTCGCTGAAATTCCTCCTTCTAGACAAAAGTGAGTGGCATYTAGTATTTCCCTAGCTAACTTTTCCCAAATATTGACATTGATGTCCCATGGGTTTGAGATCAATGTTGTCACCAGGGCCGCCTGGATTAGGAACACAAGCGTCTGTGTGGTACCCCAGACGTTTCCACTATTCCTGGTCGTCAGATGATGGGGTGCGTGGGTCGGACTGCTCATGCTCTCTAGTGGTGTCGTCAGCATCACGAGGGTCAGGATCCACTGCGGGGCGAACCAGCCTGGCCAGGAGCCATTGTGCGCCATCTCCTGTGGAGACACAAGCATACCCTCGACCCCATGTTAGCAATTTGAAAGGTCCTTCCCATTTTCCTGTCTGTAGTGATTTTACCCGAACCTTTACACAACTACCGTGTTCTATACTGTCAATCTGTTTTAAGGAYGTAAAATGTCGTAATAGCACTGGTTCATGTGTCCCCTCTCCTAGTGTCAAGTGATTCAGCACACATAAAGCTTTCTGCAGTCTAGCTTGTGGGGGTTCCCCCAGCATTCCCCGTTTTGTTTTTCTAACATTGTCTTTAGGGTACGGTGTGCCCGTTCCACGATGGCTTGACCCTGAGGGGAATGCRGTATGCCAGTGACATGCCGCACTCCCCAAGTTTGCAAAAAGTGTTGGGTTCGGTCACTCACATAGCCTGGGCCATTATCRGTTTTTATTTGATGAGGGATGCCCAGAASAGCAAAAGCCCCTCGCCAATGGCGAATTATATCACGGCTTTTTTCTCCTGTCTCTGCTGTTGCCCAGATGGCTGCGGAGAAGGTGTCGATGGACACAYGGACATACTTTTGGCGTCCAAATTCAGGGATGTGTGTAACATCAGTCTGCCAGAGCTGCAATGCCTGTAGTCCGCGTGGGTTCACCCCTAAATGCTGTAGGGGTGCAAACGGCTGGCAGTCTGAGCAAGTTTGTATGATCGCGYGGGCTACTGACCAAGGCAGCCTAAACTGTCTGCGAAGCATCTTCGCTGATTGGTGGAAAAAGGAGTGGGATAGCCGAGCTTGGTCCATCATGCCCGGAACTGGAGCAGCCCAGGCAGGCGCAGCGAGGCGGTCAGCTTCAGCGTTGCCCTCCACAAAGAAACCGGGAAGTTCTGTATGACTACGTATATGTAAGACATAATATGGGTTAAGTCTGTGGCTTAATGAAGTCCATAGCTGTTTTAGCAATAAGAACAAGGGCTCATTATCTACATGCTTCAGCCAGCCCTTCTCTATTCGTTGTACAATGCCTGCCACATATTGTGAGTCAGTGACAACACTCACAGGGCAGTGCCAGCGCTGGAACACTTTTACCACTGCGAGTAACTCCACTATTTGTGGYGATCCCTTAGTTAGATGAACCCGATGTTGCCAGTGGTTATCTTCAAACCAAATGACCACAGCTTTACCTGTCTTTCCYGATCCGTCTGTAAACACAGTTTGACCCACTGCAGGGGTTGTCTGACACAACGGTTGTTGTACAATTGTCATTTCTATACAGAAAGTAAAGAGTTTATGCGATGGTGGGTRAAGCGAGATTTGTCCCAAGAACCCCTCTAAGGCAACCTGGAGGGGAAGGCTATTGGCCTGGCACCACTCCAGGTATTCTGCAGTTAGTGGYAAGAATAGAGTATGCACCTCCTTGCCACTCAGTTCCACYGCACGCTTGCGGCCCTTGCGGATTAGCATGGAGAGCATTTCAATGCGAGTAACTATAGTTTTAACCGGCTGATAGGGCAAAAAATTCCACTC
>NW_020447272.1:49615-56001 GCF_003343035.1 Apteryx rowi | reverse complement strand
GCTAATGTTGCGTTGTCTATTCCCAATAGTGTTCTCACCCAATTGATCGTACCTAACAGCTTCTGTAGGTCATTCAGCGTTTTTATATCAGTGGACAGTGCCACCGTCTGAGGTTCAACAGTGTGATCCAAAATTTTCCATCCCAAATACTTCCAGGGGGCTATCGATTGCACCTTTTCCGGGGCAATCCGTAAGCCATGCTTTTCTAAGCTAATTATAGCCTCTTGCATCATGGGCTCTAACAACTCAGGGGCAGCCCCTGCCATTAGAATWTCATCCATGTAGTGATAACAAAAAATGTGTGGATGCTTTCGTCGAACCTCAGACAGGGCCTCTGCCACATACATTTGACATATAGTAGGACTATTTTTCATTCCCTGTGGCAATACAGTCCAATGATATCTTTGCATCGGCGATTGATGGTTTCTGGATGGTACAGAGAAAGCAAATCGTGGCGCGTCTTCTGACGCCAGGGGAATGGTAAAGAAGCAATCCTTCAGGTCCACTATAACAATGTTCCAGTTCCGGGGCAGCATAGTCGGAGAGGGCATGCCGGGCTGCAGAGCATCCATGTCCTCTATAGCTGCATTCACCTGTCGCAGGTCGTGTAGCAGTCGCCACTGTCCGCTCTTTTTCTTGATCACAAAGACAGGCGTATTCCATGGGCTGGTGGTTGGCTGCAGGTGTCCCTGATGAAGTTGCTCCTGCACTAGCAATTGTAATGCCTTGGCCTTTTCTACTGTCAGGGGCCACTGATCCACCCAGACCAGCTTATTTGTAAGCCAGGTCAAACGGGGAACAGGCCGCTTCACAGTGACCCCTTCTGAAAAGGCCGCTTCAAGGACGCAGTTTGCACCGTAACCCCCCAAGTTCCAAGCACATCCCTCCCCCACAAAGTTAGTGGTACGTTGACTATATAGGGACGGGTGTTTGCAACTTGCCCCTCCGGCCCGATCACCTGTATAATCTGGGCGCTCTGCCGAGGGATGGATACCCCGCCGATTCCGGCRAGGCCACTGCTCACCTGCGTTGTTGCCCACCCGCGAGGCCATCGCGCTAGGGAGATAACAGTGACATCCGCCCCAGTATCAATCATTCCYTTGAGGGTAACCTGCTCAGGCTTGCTACCCTCGTTACGCAATGTACATGTCRGCATCGGTCGCATCGTCTGTACCTGTTGTGCCCAGTACACCTCTGGYGCTCCAGTGGAGCCGAAACCCCCATTTCCTCTCTCATTACTCTCCGCATGAGGAACCAAGCTCCTGAATGGAATCAGCTGGGCTATACGACTCCCCATTGGTATGAAAACAGGCGGTGATGGTGTCCAAATCATGGCTTGAATCTGCCCTGTAAAGTCAGCATCTACCACTCCCRGTAAAACAAAGAGTCCCTGGGAGGTGGCACTGGAATGTCCAACCAACAGAGCACTCAGGCCATCCCCCAGCGGTCCCCGCACCRCAAGGGGGACCTTATGTATTTTTTGGTCCACTATTGTGGCGCTGGCGGCTGTGGTAACATCCACGCCGGCGCTTCCTGCTGTCCTTGCTCGGAGGCTGTCCAGGCCTGTAGCAACTGAGGGCAGAAGCTCAGAGCATCTGAATTCTGGGGTATTTGTGTCCGAGCGCGCCCCCGCTTCGCGCTGCTCCTCCCGTTTCCYGACCGCGGCAGCAGTGGCTGTCCATCTTTGCCATATTTCGACTGGCACTGGTGCACATAATGTGCCCCTTTGCCACACCGGGGACAGATACCAGGGGGTGGCTTATGGCCTCCCCCAGCCCTCTGGGGGCAGTTGCGCTTGAGRTGCCCTGGCTTCCCACACTGGAAGCATKTCTGGCCTTTTACCTGCACYGCYCCGGCGAGGGCCGTAGCGAGAGACTCTGTGTGATAGGTTATCGAGCCTACTTTGTTGCACGCCTCTATCATGTCAATCAGACTAGGATTTCTTAAAGTCTGTAAAAYACGTTGACAGTCAACATTCGCATTTTCTATTGCCAGTTTGGATACCAGTGCCTCCTTGTCATCTGTGTTGTCGACCTGCTTGTTAATGGCCTCTTGGAGGCGGTCAATAAATATCATATAGCTCTCCGTAGCTCCCTGCTTAATAGTAGTGAATGATTTGGTTGCCTTGCCGATCTCAGGTACCTTTATTATAGCCTGATAAGCCAAATCCGTTGATTGTCTCAAGATTTCAGGTCGGAGCCGCACCTGTAATTGTGGTGAACCTATGGGTGGCTCGCCTAAAAGATGAGGGATTCCAGCCCCTTGTAGGGGATCCCCATTATTTCGGTCCAGGTTTTGTAGTGCTGCCACGTCGCATAACTCCTTCCAATACGTTAAGAATAAGACTCATTGTGTCAGGGTAAATATGAGCTCTGTTAGTTGCTTGATATCGAAAGGAGTCAGTAAATGTCCCTTCATGATTATGCTTATCAAGCTCTGCGAGTAAGGGGATTGGAGACCATGCTGCATCACTGTTTTCCGCACCTCTTTGACTAAGTCCCAGTGCATGGGCTCCCACRCRTTTGGCCCTTGATTTCGAATTATCACAGGATACGCGAGCGCTGCAGCTGCCCCGAAATCCCCCTCTGTCAGAGCCTGTTTCCTTAGATTTTGCCAGTGCGCTGCGGGATCATGGCCCGCCAACCCTCCTGGATCAGTATTCCACTCAATCAAATTCTTTTCCTGTGGACTCAGGCAGGCCCGAGGAGGGGAATCAAATCCCGGGAGCTGAGGCGGCACAGATGGTACATGCTCAGACGGTACATTGATCAATGGAGCTGTCGGAGGGGAGACGGGCCAGGGTGGACCCTGCCTCTCACCCTCCTCCRGCTCCGGCAGCCGCGCTGCCTCCTCAGCACTGGAGCTGGCTTGCGTAGCGCAAGGGGTGGCTGGCTGCGCTGGAGCTGTTGCCGCGACTACGGCCGCTGTGGCAGCCCGTTCTGATTTCAGATACTGCAGCGAGTCTTTTACCAACCGCCGATTTGTTAATACTTTAGTTGCTGTTAAATCCCCCTTCGTCGCCTCATCCCATAAAATTTCCCCTGCTCATTCCCATGTCGGCAGCTGGAAAGCCGTCACTGAGTCAGGAGGAAGGCCCTTACTCTTTAGCCAAGCAAGCAACAATCAGAGGGTATGTTCATCATACCGGACTCCCTTTTTGTTCAATAACTTAATTAAAATACGCACAATCGCCTGTTCCTCTGTAGATATCTGTTTAATCCTGTCATGGCCCTCCACAGCAAAACCCTACCATGGGTCTTGTTCATTCACTTTGAGTGTAGTTCGTGTATTATGAACTAGTGTGTGAGTTTTTTAAAAACTGAAATTGCTAACAGGATCACCAGTTAGGCCATTGACTTTATCTGCTTTTGTTGGCATGTTCCATAAGGTATGGATTTTGCCTGTACCATCCAGGATTATCCCAAATAATATCTGAGTACAGTTCAGAGGATAAYGTGGGACAGAGTCTGTCCAAAAGGCCACCCTATACTGTGGGGAGATAGGAAAGGGGAGGGTTAGCACTATGTCTGTGACCTGGGCCGTGCCACTTGCACTTGAMGCCAGAAAACAAGACATTTAATCATAAACACAGCTCTGGATGGTGGGACACTGCCTGGGAGACCAAGGCACGCTCCAGACAGTCCAGGAGAGGACAGCACAGAATAGGAAGTCATGGAGCAAACAGGTGTATTTCTTGGAAAGAATTTTCAAGACCAGCTCTTCAGTGCCAGACTTGTCTCTGGGTATCTATCACGGCATGCACAGGCACCAGGGTGGATCAAAAACTGAAGGGAAAGGGAAAGAGGAAAAGGAGGTCACAGCATGAGGAGATAATGTAAGGGAAGATGCTTGAGAGGACTACAGAAAGGGATAATTGTTTATGCCTACCCAGCTAAGGGCATCTACCCTAGGTGCTGCTTTGGAGCTTCCAGACCAAGTATTATAAATTGGTTTGTATCAGCACTTCTGTAGCTTGCTAGCTCTAGAGTGGACTGAGCACATCAGAAGGGAATAACATTTCTCCTGGATTTTGCCTGGGCCATAAGGAACTCCTCTGGCCCCAAGAAATCAAACATCTTTCTTTTGTTTGCTTTTATAGTTCAAGTTGCTGGCAATAATGTGAGCCTGCAGCTGACCAGAGCACTGTTTTTCTAGAATGACAAAGAGGGTTTGTGTTTCAAGATCTGAAGCATTCATGAGGAAATTTGAGGGCTGTGTAGGACARAAGGAGACAAATCTGGTGCAGACTTATCCATATGATATCTAACAAATTGTACCTGGAGGTGAATTTTGCTTGCACTGAACTCAGTTCAGAGAGAAATGGTTAGCTACCTTCCCAAAAGGAAGTGAACTAACATACCTGCACGGTACTATGAAAATAATACTGTGGAAATTTATTGTTTGACAAAATATCTCTTTACTTTAAACATAATCTTACTAGCACCAAATGAGTGCCTTATAATAACTTAGGGAACTCATCTCTACAGTAAGAGAGAAATGATGCATGGACCTCCATATCAGCCTTCCTCCTAACTGTATATGTCCTGAGACAGGGAATTCACCTGGGCTCCATCCAGCTTTTAAATCTATCTCTGAACTGAGTCATTTCTAACCCACCACTACAGCAAAGGAAATCATGTTTTCATTATGATAGACACCAAACTCTGAAGGTCCTGTGTCATCTGATAAGCCAGGTAGCTCTTCACACTTCAGACTGTCTACTCTAACCACAGTTCAACTGTAGCCCATGACTAGTACTTCCAGCTACGAGGACCATACAATTTTGAGCAGTATCTTCAATCTTTGTATTAATTAATCTAAACCCGGTCTTACCCTGGCCACCAACATTCACTAAACATATAGATCCCAATCAAACAAGCCTGCTTTCTGACCCTTAAGCTCCCACTTTGTCCAAAAATAAAATTAAATATGCAACATTTCAATTCTCAAACCACCAACTTTTGTACTTATATTCCCCAAACTTTACCCTGAGCCTAATCCAAGCCATAAAATGAATATTCACCATGAGCAATCCTTTCCTTAACTTAAAATATAACTTAATATATAATTGTTGCCCAGGAATGAAACCCCAAAAGAAAAGATAGATTAAAAAACCCTAAAAAACTGTTAAAAACTCCAACCCTATTTCTAAATCCAGTGATGGTCAGGGGCTGCAACTTTCCAGCAAACAAGACACAAAGCATCATCTGTCCTTAACAGCCTTCTTAATCTTGAGGCATGCAGCATCCAGCAAGTAATTGCCTTCTTCAGTCTGTAGATTCCCAAACACTAGCCCTAATCCTAAAGCTGAACTTAACCATGATCATGGAAAAAGTTGTGACAAAAAAAGAGAACAAAGTTTTGGTTTAAAACAACTCAGTCTTTTTTCCTCATTCTGAGGGCGAGGCACCAGATATTGAATTAGGTTCTTCAGTCATTACATTCCTCCAAATAACCTTACCCTTAAAAATAATTCT
Organism: Apteryx rowi; assembly: GCF_003343035.1. Taxonomy (NCBI): domain Eukaryota; kingdom Metazoa; phylum Chordata; class Aves; order Apterygiformes; family Apterygidae; genus Apteryx; species Apteryx rowi. Next base: position 50,524 of record NW_020447272.1, on the reverse strand, counting down.
AGCCAAGGGAACCATCCATCCAGAGAAGGAAACATAAGCTGTTGACCACAATTGATTCCAGATCTCTTCAGTCTTCTTCCTGAGGGCTGCTCAGTACCAAGAACAAAACTAGACACCAATTTCAGGGTTGTAAAGCCCCAGCCTAAGACTAATTATGGCAAAAGGAACTATATATAAAGTAAAAAAAAAGAAAAATTGTTGACAAGATCTCCAGCTCTATTCCAAACTCTTGTGGGCAGAATAGAATTAACTGGCTTCTTCAAGTTTTTATATTCCCAAATCCTAATTCAAACCTAATCCTAATGCTACCTATTGCCACAGGTCCCRTCCTTCCAAAAAGAGAACATAAATTATTGACCACAGTCAACACCAGCCCAATTTCAGGGCAAGGCTTGTTTTTTGCCAATAATTTATATTGACTTACACTGGAGAGAAAGGTCTGCTGGCCATATTTGAGTTAAACTTCTGAATCAAATTAGGATTTAGGCTGGGATGGGATCCACCTCACTAAGCGGGGCACGTGTGTCTTTGCCAACARGTTGGTCAGCCTCGTAAGGAGGGCTTTAAACTAGGAAAGATGGGGGAAGGGGAGAGTTATAGAGACAGGGTAGTCAGCAAAACGCAGCTCAAGTCAGGATGCCTCCAGCAGGTGCATGCAGCCAGGGAAGTGAGCATGGGACATGGCTATGGAGGATCCTCTTGTATCCCTCCTGGGAAACCTGCATGCTCGATCACCTCTCTGAAATGCCTGTACACCAACACATGCAGCATGGGGGATAAACAGGAAGAACTAGAGATMTGTGTGTGGTTGCAGGGCCACGATATCATTGCAATTACAGAGACATGGTGGGATAGCTCGCATGACTGGAATGCAGTCATGGATGGCTATGTGCTTTTTAGGAAAGAGAG